>NC_092233.1:59429359-59461859 GCF_036320965.1 Panulirus ornatus
CTGTACCTGAGATGGATCAAGAGATGGGGCCACACTAGTGTAGAATTCCCTCCACATACAGAACAAGAGATGGGGCTCCCACCAGTGTACAACTCCCTCCACATACAGTACAAGACATGGGACTCACCAGTGTACAACTCCCTCCACGTACAGTACAAGATATGGGGTCCCACCAGTGTACAACTCCCTCCACGTACAGTACAAGATATGGGGTCCCACCAGTGTACAACTCCTCCACGTACAGTACAAGAGATGGGGCCCCACCAGTGTACAATCCCTTCCCCGTACAGTACAAGAGATGGGTTCTCCCACCAGTGTACAACTCCCTCCACGTACAGTACAAGAGATGGGGCCCCACCAGTGTACAATCCCTTCCCCGTACAGTACAAGAGATGGGTTCTCCCACCAGTGTACAACTCCCTCCACATACAGTACAAGAGATGGGTTCCCCCACCAGTGTACAACTCCCTCCACGTACAGTACAAGAGATGGGAGCCCCACCCGTGTACAACTTCCTCCACGTACAGTACAAGAGATGGGGGGGCCCACCACCAGTGTAGACCTCCCTCCCACGTACAGTACAAATTAATAATTACGACGGTTTACACTCACATCAATACAACCCATGATGAATGAATGACGTCATTCCACAACAGAACAACAACAACAACAACAACAACAACAACAACATTGTAACGTGTTGTTAAATCATCAATGCAGTTGTAGGTGAGAGGGGGAAACTGTCCTTCTGAGTCATTATATAGACTTTCCACTCGTCTCTTCATCCGGAAAAATGATAATAATAAGACCCCAGGTTCTTCTTCTCCTCCAACTCCATGCATAGGGTAGTAGATGGCATGATAGACTGTGTGATAAAAGGGAGAAGAATTGGCCATGAGTCGCTTCGCTTCCAGCGGCACTACCAACCAACTCTGCATTAGCAAATTTTTCATTTTACATCAAAAAATTATTTTTTTTCGCGAGCGAACTTAGACGTATTATATTGGCGTGTAAGTTTGGCGGTGTTGTGTGTGTGTGTGTGTATGTGTGTGTGTGTGTGTGTGTGTGTGTGTGTGTGTGTGTGTGTGTGTGTGTGTGTGTGTGTGCAAACAACCTGGTCGACCAGACCCAAGTTTTTCTGTCCAGGACTGTGTCTGTGTTACAGTGAAAGCCTCCACCCAAGTCTGTGCCACAGTCTGAGGGTTTGGCCCAATTTCTGTTTCGTCTTGTCTTGTGTTATTGGCATTAGGATCTTTTCCCCCACAACAACATCCGGGATCTATGTCATAACCACCCAGTTGTGGGAGGCTGGATTATCCACGTTCTGAGTTCATAACATCCTAGGGTTGTGTACGTCATGCGAGGACGAATTTTTTCAAGAAAAGGACATCACTTCCTCTAACTGATCCTGTAATTAGCATGTATGTATGTACGTTATTTTTTCTATTATTATTATTATTATTATTATTATTATTATTATTATTGCTATTATTATTATTATTATTATTATTATTATTATTATTATTATTATTATCATTTTCTTATTTCTAAAGCTGGATTCCGTAGCGTACGTGAAACGTTAACGTTCCTGGAGTCCCTTTTGAGAGAGAGAGAGAGAGAGAGAGAGAGAGAGAGAGAGAGAGAGAGAGAGAGAGAGAGAGAGAGAGAGCTGGCCCCCAATAGTTTTTAATCTCCCAGGAATGAACCCATTGTCAAACGTCTGTCTTCAAAGAGCTGGCGAATGCCTGTCTCTACCGGTGTGGGGGAGGTTTTAATATTGTTTGCCAAGGGTGAGACTCCACGGAGTCTCTTTCCACCTGGGGTAGGGTACGGAGGGATGGAGGGAGGGGTCATGATTCCTCCTGGGGCAGGGTACGGAGGGGATGGAAGGGGTGGTGTTGCTTTCTCCTGAGGTAGGATACGGAGGGGATGGAGGAGGGGTGGTCTTGCTTCCTCCTGGGGCAGGAAACGGAGGGATGGAGGGATGGGTCTTGCTTCCTCCTGAGGCAGGATACAGAGGGATAGTTGCTGTTGATGTCCAGGTCATGTCCCCAGTTTCTGTTGGCCAAGGCGAGGGGCTGTACGACTCGGGGATCTTCTGTTGGACACGCCCGGACACTCTCCTCCTCCTGGTGGCCGCCCGTCGCAAGCGGTGTCCGCCCGTCGCAAGCGGTGGCCGCCCGTCGCAAGCGGTGTCCGCCCGTCGCAAGCGGTGTCCGCCCGTCGCAAGCGGTGGCCACCCGTCGCAAGCGGTGGCCGCCCGTCGCAAGCGGTGGTTGCCGCAGGCAGGTTATCAACTGAAGAGAGAGAGAGAAAAAACAAAGCAAAACATATATTACATAGATATATACCTTCATTTTATATGAGATTGCAGGAAAACTCATTAATTATTTACCAGGTGTGTTGTATTATGTATAACTCATTTATCTCGCTTCGGAATACACACACACCCACACACACACACACACACACACACACACACACGCACACACACACACACACACACACACACGGCTCATGATGTCATTCGTTCGTTTCCACAATAATTTTTGGCGTCACCCTTTTTGGCGTCCACGCGCGAACGTTTGGTGCCTCGGTATTGTGTAGGGGGGAAGGGGGGGGGAGGGTCCTGGCCTTCATGATGATGGTGATGGTGTGTGTGTTTGTGTGTGTGTGTGTGTGTGTTTGTGTGTGTGTGCGCCCCTTTTGTTTCCCTTCCCTTCCAGCCGGGCGTGTAGAACCCTTTCATTATTATCTAAGGTCACTATTATCTAAGGTCACTATTATCTAAGGTCACTATTATCTAAGGTCACTATTGTCTAAGGTCACCATTGTCTGAGGTCACTGTTGTCTAAGATCACCATCGTCTAAGGTCACCATTATCCAAGGTCACTATAACAAGTGTGGGTCATCGGGTCGCGTATCAGTAGTACTCTTGCCTGCTGTGTTATCATAGTGTTATCTTCAACGTGGCTGGTTTATCATCCATCACCATCTCAGGTCACCATCCCACATCACCATTTCACGTCACCATCCCACATCACCATTTCAGGTCACCATCCCACGTCACCATTTCAGGTCACCATCCCACGTCACTATTTCAGGTCACCATCCCACATCACCATTTCAGGTCACGTTCCTGCTGGTTACCTCAAAATCACCATCCTCTATTATACCATTGTGGTTCGTGTTACTAATTGACAATTGGTCACCACTCGAATCACCATTATAGTTCATTATTGATGGCTCACCATCAGTCACCATCAGAGATCACATTCCTATATCATTCACTATTATAGTGTTGCTTCCCCCCCCCTACCCCCCACCATCAATGACCACCTTAGACCACCAAACACCACCACTATCCCAGGTCACAAGGTCACCATTCCCCCTTTGGAATATGCAAATTACCAACTCATCATTTCCCGAAAGAGATGGTTTATTTTTTTTTTTTTTAAATCTCGCGACATTGTTAATTATAATCTTTCATTTTGAATCGTACGTTTTTTTTTTCTTTTTCTTCATAAGTGACATCAACAGGCAATCATGCTTGTCAGATCCGTTCATTCAATTAGGTAACGAATAAGGATTTTTTTTTTCACTTCAATTACTCTTTTTAATGAATTAGATAACTTGTGATAATTTTTTCAATAATCCTGTGACTTGAAAAGGGATATTTACCAGAATGCCTCTAGAACTTTATATATATATATATATATATATATATATATATATATATATATATATATATATATATATATATATATATTATTTTTTTATTATACTTTGTCGCTGTCTCCCGCGTTTGCGAGGTAGCGCAAGGAAACAGACGAAAGAAATGGCCCAACCCCCCCCCATACACATGTATATACATACGTCCACACACGCAAATATACATACCTACACAGCTTTCCATGGTTTACCCCAGACGCTTCAATGCCTTGATTCAATCCACTGACAGCACGTCAACCCCGGTATACCACATCGCTCCAATTCACTCTATTCCTTGCCCTCCTTTCACCCTCCTGCATGTTCAGGCCCCGATCACACAAAATCTTTTTCACTCCATCTTTCCACCTCCAATTTGGTCTCCCTCTTCTCCTCGTTCCCTCCACCTCCGACACATATATCCTCTTGGTCAATCTTTCCTCACTCATTCTCTCCATGTGCCCAAACCACTTCAAAACACCCTCTTCTGCTCTCTCAACCACGCTCTTTTTATTTCCACGCATCTCTCTTACCCTTACGTTATATATATATATATATATATATATATATATATATATATATATATATATATATATATATATATATATATATGTATATATATATGTAGAGTTGGTTGAGCAGGTGAATAAAAGAGAGAGAGAGAGAGAGAGAGAGAGAGAGAGAGAGAGAGAGAGAGAGAGAGAGAGAGAGAGAGAGAGAGAGAGTTGGTCTGAGCAGGTGTATTAAGAGATAGACTGGGTCCAGCAGGTGTAGAGATCCCAGGTTGGTTCAGCCAGGTGTAGAATTAGGGTTCGCCAGGTGTGTAGATAAGTCATTCAGCAGATGTAATACACATGTTACCTTTAAGTTACCATCCACTGAGGTCTGTTTTATATATATATATATATATATATATATATATATATATATATATATATATATATATATATATATATAATGTCGAGTATACTTGATACGTTTATAATGCCCACATTGTCCACGTATCAAGGGGAAAAACGATGTATATCATTTCATTGTCTTTTTATTTAAAGATAATTTAGGAAATTGGAAGAAATTTTATCGTTTTTTTTTTTTGAAATCCTTGTTAGTTAGAGAAATAATGTGGCCAGAAAACGTTAACTAGATATCCAACTTTTGTGGCGAGAAAGTAAATTTTTTTTTCTTCTCCATTGATTGCCTCTAGAGGAAGAATGAAGCTTTCAGCTTTCCATTAGCTGAGCGGAAAAGCTTTGTCAGCTTTAAAGCCACGTTCAGAATTCTGTGTGTGTGTGTGTGTGTGTGTGTGTGTGTGTGTGTGTGGTTCGGGGAGAACTCGCTGGAAAGGAATATTGCCAGCGTTCGGTAACTGAACTGGTGGCAGGACTCCCCGCACGCTGGCGGTATCAGAATCCTCTTTCTCATATATATATATATTTCTCCTCCCGATCCGTAATTATGAGGGGGCAGCAAGATCACTGATGTAGAAGGTGGGGTGTGTGTGTGTGTGTGTGTGTGTGTGTTGGTATTCGAGGGAAAAACACTTGGAACGATCTAACACCACAATGTCAGAGGTCAGGTAGGTTCTGGTCTCATAGGATTATTTCCCCCGAGTGGTCCGTTATGAAGTGTTTCGCCAGCGACACCGACACTTCTGATGGGACCTTCCCCCACTTTGTCGTCTCCAGTGGTGCTGGTGTTGGTGGAGTAGATAGAGGGGGGAAAGGGTCAAAGGCTTTCATATATTCTCTGTTTTTTTTTTTTTTTTCCTATTTTTCCTCGCTTCCCCAAGTGACTCACTTTGGCCATTAGGTCGTGCGAGATGTATTTACATTCGCTCTTGTGCTGGCTTCCTCTACGCCCGTTTCTAAGGACCTCGAGTGTTTTTCACTCGTTGGATCGGGTTCATCAGCGTCGTGTGTTCGCTGCTCCTCCTCCTCCCTCCTTCCCTCCTTCCCTCCTTCCCTCTATCACAAGCGGTGTGCTCAACAAGGCCTTGGTGTTGCACCAGCGGTGTTTCCTTGTACAACACGTACCGTCTTTCAGTCATACGCCCCTTTTCCTCCCTTGTATGTCACACACACACACACACACACACACACACACACACACACACACACACACACACACACACACACTCTCTCTTACGCATTCATTAATCTTTTTTTTTTCCTTTACTCTCTTAATTCTAGTCATGTTATAAGTCGTCCAACACAAGTGTTTCTTATCTCTCACGCTTATCTTTCAGGAAGGAGGGGGAGGGGTGGGTGGGGAGGCACATCCACACACACACACACACACACACACACACACACACACACACACACACACACACACACACTAGAACAACGAAGTTTCCCTCTTTTTTTCCAATCTTAAGCTTAAAAAAAGCTTTACCGACCACCACAGCTTACTCTACACCCCTTGCAGGTTCTCACTTGCCATGCCCCTCGGCTCACAGCTTCAGGTAACCCTTCCACTCTTCCACCCTTCCACCCTTCCTCCACCCGTACCCCCAGCTCTGATCATTAATCTCAAAAGGCTTAAGCTGTGCGGAAAACCTCTACTCCATTCAAAAGTGTTTTACGTCCCAGAGATTTTTTGCTCCTTTTTTTTTTGGACGTTTCAGGTCAAGAACGTTGCTGTAACTTCCACTTTAAACGTGTGTTGTGCGAGCCTGCGTCATCATAATTATCTGCCATTATATCCAGGTGGTGTAGAAGAGCTGCCTCAGCATGTAGTAATACCCCATCAACACACTCATGGTGGTAGTGTGCCACCACATTAACGCACTCCCACCACACTCATGGTGGTAGTGTGCCACCACATTAACGCACTCCCACCACACTCATGGTGGCAGTACACCACATTAACGCACTCCCACCACACTCATGGTGGCAGTACACCACATTAACGCACTCCCACCACACTCATGGTGGCAGTACACCACATTAACGCACTCCCACCACACTCATGGTGGCAGTACACCACATTAACGCACTCCCACCACACTCATGGTGGCAGTACACCACATTAACGCACTCCCACCACAATCATGATGGTAGTGTGCCACCACATTAACGCACTCCCACCACACTCTTGGTGGTAGTGTGCCACCACATTAACGCACTCCCACCACACTCTTGGTGGTAGTGTGCCACCACATTAACGCATTCCCACCACACTCATGATGGTAGTGTGCCACCACATTAACGCACTCCCACCACACTCATGGTGGTAGTACACCACATTAACGCACTCCACACATTTCAAACCCTTTCTTCCCATCACCATTGATCCAGACAACGCATTCCTTCGCATAAGTTCTTGATAGTATACATTTAAAGGATCAAAACTTCCCCCCAAAAAAATATTTCCCGTTAATAGTGTTATGTATTCGTCTTATAGATGCGTGAATGTTGCATGTTGGAGTCTGTGAGTGTTGCGTGTTGTGTCTTCTTCTTCTCCCCACACACGAACCATTCACGGCTGCTTGCCTAAGTTCAAAGATCTCATTTGGGACTCTCTCTCTCTCTCTCTCTCTCTCTCTCTCTCTCTCTCTCTCTCTCTCTCTCCTTCCTTCCTAAGTCTGTCCCCCCCCCACCCCTTCACCCTTATTCTACACACCGACACAAGGTTCACTCATCCTTATCTTAACATGAATGCCGTGGACATTCCAGGACGGTATTAAAAAAAGAAAAAAAAGAAAAAAAACATGAATTCCAGGCTGATACTATTAATTCTTTTTAAAGGCCTCAGTTTCAGGCTGGTATATTAAAATGGCATCAATCTCATTCCGGTATTTGAAAAAAAAAGGCCATAATTCCAGTTTGTTATCAACAAATGGCCCCTTTGAAACCAGACCTTTTTTTTTTTTCGTAAAATGGCGTAGAAAATGGAAAGTTTGCGTACTGGTGTGAAGTTTTTGTTGGGTTATTTACGAAGTCTTTCTTGTCTCCAGTCGTCAGTAAGGATGAGATAAAGAGATAAATGAAAATTATCGCAGGTCGTCATTCCCATCTGTTTTGATAATTCAGTTACGATTTCCATCGACCCTTTAACCCGATGGTTACGAACCCTTAGGTTTAATCACCTGACCCCTTTTTTTTTTTGGACCTGATCGTTAAGGGTCGGGTTACGCCATCGTCCCCAAGGGTCGCACTGTCGTGTCCAAGGGTCGGAGTATCGTGTTCAAGGGTCGTTCAGTCCTGCTGGAGGGTCGTTGTGTCTTCGTCTAGGGCCGTTCTGTCGTGCTCGAGGGTCGTTCCAACGCCCTCGGTGGCTTAAAGAGGAAAACACACTGTCGTGAAGTCAGCTTTTAGCAATACTTTTATCCAGCACACACGTGGACGAGGTAAACAAAACCCAGCGTGTGTTTCATTAACCCATTCCATAGCGGGGGAGGGAAGGATCTTGCAGTCTGCAGCCACACATAGCTTGAGTGATCAGTTAAGCGGCTATATATATGTTACCACGTACCGAGCAGTAAGGGACTGCGAGATGTGTCATAAAGATGCACTAGAGGACTTCATGAAATGACTGGAGTTCACCATTCTTCCATGTTCATCTCGTATCATTTTTTTTCTTCCCCCCTTCCCATATTTTTTTTTTTTTTTTCGTTCTCCTCATCATCAGTTTTCCAGGAAACATTCTACGAATTTGGAGCCGCGTCCAAAGTTTTAGTTGGTAAGCGCCGGAGTTTCCCTTTAAATGAGATGATCCGACGGGGTTCCAGACCTGGGGTGAAGGTGGTCTGGAAGATGCTGGAAATGAGCCCCCACCCCAGCCTCCAGACCTGGGGTGAAGGTGGCCTGGAAGAAGGCAAAACCTTTCCAGAAAACATATTCACCATTCGCAAAATATACCTTCCAGAATAAACATATTTTTCACCAGCGAGGATTTTGCCTGGAGGAAATATCACTGAAACGATAAGAAGAAAATCTTGTAATGTTTTCCCTCTGGTTCTTCCAGTACGTATAACACACACACACACACACACACACACACACACACACACACACACACACACACACGCACACACACTAAGATTTCCAAATTAATTGGTGTTGCTGTTAGCGTTGCTGACCATCGGGGGTGCAAGAGCCGCTTGAGATCAAACCTGCGTGGGTTGGAATTCTGGTCGTGGCAGCCGGTCCACAGTTCCCCCAGCTGTTCATCCTCTCTTGGGGGGCTAGTCGATAGGCTGGCATAGGCAAGGATGTGTATATGTGTGTGTGTATGTAGTGGGGAAGGGGGTCATGGCCACCCCAAATGAGTGAAATGTATCGTACAAGAAAGAGAATGAAATCATGTATATGTTACGTAGACCTGAGTGGAAGGTGAGGAGATGTAAGGAGAGGGGAAAAGACGAGGGAAGGAAGGATGAGGAACCCCCCACAGTTTCCTTGGCACCACAACGGTCAATCCTCGTGTGGTGGTGTGCACACAAAATCTCACGCGAAGCAGCGGCCACTCGCCTTCTGCTGCGGGTCGAAGCCCTCAGTAGTGGAAGGGAGTCACGACACCAGTGACCGACATAGCACTGCCTGCAGAATAAGGGAGAGGTCAGCGAACACCATGACGGGCGGAGAGAAATGGGTGGAGAATGCGATCAATTTTGGGACGGAAGAGTGACGACCGTGTTGGGCATTCGTGCCCATCACCTCGGGCTGGTGGCGGAAGCCTGTTTCCTTGGGCACAAGGTCCCAGAAAGGTCAAGGGCTGGGACGTTGTAGCTAGCACAAGGTCCCAGAAAGGTCAAGGGACAAAGGTCGCAAGTGACTCTGGGTTACGTCGCCAGTCCGTGAGAAAAGAGTGTAAACAAGGATTGGGGGCCAGAAGGGGGAGGAAGGATTCGTTAGTGTGCTCGAGCAGGCGAAGTGTTTGGAGACGTAGAGCAGCGCTGGATTGGATTATCATGAGAGGTGACACAGGGAGAGAGTTGATAAGGCCGAGGGGGCAGACGTTGGAGGAGGAGGACGACGAAGCCCTCCTGTGCTGAGAGAGAGAGAGAGAGAGAGAGAGAGAGAGAGAGAGAGAGAGAGAGAGAGGAGAATGAACGACCCTGGATATCCCAGGCGAATAAGATACCTGGGACATCGTCTCACAAGTAGGGAGTATTGAACTGTACAGCACCACTTGGATTTGGGAGGCAAGAGTTGGTATCTCGTCGAGTGTGTGTGTGTGTGTGTGTGTGTGTGTGTGTGTGTGTGTGGAGGATAGCGATGATAACCGTGTGCTATCCTCATGTGAGGTTTTATGGTCGTAAGGAGGGGAGGAGGAAGGGTGGCGTGAGTTGAGAGTAGAGACGCGGTTTTACGCCCTACCACTGAACTTTTGACCACTTTACTACTGCTACTGCTACGTCCACCTCCACCCCCTGAGATGGTTGCGTACAGGTCGGGGTTACGAGGGTGTGTGTGTGGGAGGGAGGGATGGGAGGGGGATGTTGGGGGAGGTGAAGAAGATCCGACCAATCTGGTGAATGACGGTGGAGGAAGGGGAAGGAGGAGTGAGGGAGGGAAGGGATGGAGGGGGACGTCGGCATCCATCGTGAGGGTCACGTAACGCACCGTCCTGGGGAGGAGAGGAAGAGGAGGAAGACAAGAAGGGAAGTATTGACCCCCTTTCTTTTTTTTCTTACTTCCCCTCATCCCAGCTTCCCCCCCTTTACGCCTCCCTTAGGCCCAAGGAGAAGGGAGAGAGAGAGAGAGAGAGAGAGAGAGAGAGAGAGAGAGAGAGAGAGAGAGAGAGAGAGAGAGAGAGAGTGTTATTACCGGGCGTAATCCCCCGCCATAGGCAAGACTCCAATCATCTCTTATGGGTCGTCCTGCTGAGAGAGAGAGAGAGAGAGAGAGAGAGAGAGAGAGAGAGAGAGAGAGAGAGAGAGAGAGAGAGTGTTAGTGTCTCACAAAGTCGTCCATGTTTATTGTTCCGTCGTGGCGCACGCGCACAGTGGCAGGGACGCGTGCGCGGACCAGCACGCGCACGTCTTGTACACACACACACACACACACACACACACACACACTTGAGATATATCGTAATATGATCCCTAGGAAATAGTTAGATATAGAGTAATGTAATCCTATGAAAAATTATAGCGTATATTAATATTTTTTTTTCTAATTATGCTTTTTTTAAAGTTAGTTTCAGAAACTAGATTTTACAAGTACGGTACGACCCTTTAGCATGGCGGTACGACCATTGAGCATGGCGGTACGACCCTTTAGCACGGCGGTACGACCCTTGAGCACGGCGGTACGACCCTTGGGCATGACGGTACGACCCTTTAAGTACGGCAGGGAGATGATAGACCATACCACGCCACACTACGCTACGTCTCTTCGTTGTGTATCTGTTATATTTCTTTCCTGTATCTCCCCTGATGATGTGATTATGACACGAAAGTGCGCTTGGACACTTATCGTGTTTCATTATCCCGCGTGGACTCATGGGAATATACTTGATCACGCGCTCAATTCTGATCCTATCCCTGCGTGTCGTAGAAGGCGACTGAAAGGGGAGGGAGCGGAGGGCTGGAAATCCTCCCCTCTCTCTCTCGTTTTGTTTTAATTGTCCAAAAAGAAGGAACAGAGAAGGGGGCCAAGTGAGGATATTCCCTCAAAGGCTCAGTCCTCCGTTCTTAACGCGACCTCGCTAACGCGGGAAATGGCAGAGTGGAAAAATAAATGATTGAGGAAGTGGGCGGTCTTGCTCTGAACAGTGGCTGAGTCCTTTAGTCGTTAAGGTGGGAGAGTTATGATTGGTGTTTTCCCCAGTGGTTCAACACACTCCCCTAGTGTTTTCCCCAGTGGTTCAACACTCTCCCCTAGTGTTTTCCCCAGTGGTTCAACATACTCCCGTAGTGTTTTCCCCAGTGGTTCAACACTCTCCCCTAGTGTTTTCCCCAGTGGTTCAACACTCTCCCCTAGTGTTTTCCCCAGTGGTTCAACACTCTCCCCTAGTGTTTTCCCCAGTGGTTCAACACACTCCCCTAGTGTTTTCCCCAGTGGTTCAACACACTCCCTTAGTGTTTTCCCCAGTGGTTCAACGCACTCCCTTAGTGTTTTCCCCAGTGGTTCAACGCACTCCCTTAGTGTTTTCCCCAGTGGTTCAACGCACTCCCTTAGTGTTTTCCCCAGTGGTTCAACACACTCCCCTAGTGTTTTCCCCAGTGGTTCAACACACTCCCGTAGTGTTTTCCCCAGTGGTTCAACACACTCCCCTAGTGTTTTCCCCAGTGGTTCAACACATTCCCCTAGTGTTTTCCCCAGTGGTTCAACACACTCCCCTAGTGTTTTCCCCAGTGGTTCAACACACTCCCGTAGTGTTTTCCCCAGTGGTTCAACACACTCCCCTAGTGTTTTCCCCAGTGGTTCAACACACTCCCCTAGTGTTTTCCCCAGTGGTTCAACACACTCCCCTAGTGTTTTCCCCAGTGGTTCAACACACTTCCGTAGGCAGTGTGTGTGCGCGCGAGACGGGTGAAGCACTGTTTTGCCCCGGACAACTTTATCTTCGCACGTTTCTGGAAGGTAGAAACTCCCTCAGTGCCCGAAGCGGCTTTCGCCTCTTCGCTGGTCCTATCACGAGTCTTTACTGGATGACGTTGAATTCCTCTGCAGTGTGTGTGTGTCCTCGATTTAATTATTGTTATTTCTTCTTCTTCTTCTTCTTCTTCTTCTTCTTCTTCGATCTTTTTCTCATCTTCTTCTTCTATATTTTTCTCGTATCTTCTTCTTCTTCTTCTTCTTCTTCTTCTTCTTCTTCTTCTTCTATCTTTTTCTCTTATCTTCGTTTTCTTCTTCTTTTTCTTCTTCTTCTTCTTCTTCATCTTCTTCTTCTTCTTCTTCTTCTTCTTCTTCTTCATCTTCTTCTTCTTCTTCTTCTTCTTCTTCATCTTCTTCTTCTTCTTCTTCTTCTTCTTCTTCTTCTTCTTCTTCATGTGCAAGAGCCTTCGTCGAAGTGTGACCTCAGATCGCTCTTGAAAAAGGGTTGAAGACACGAAGAATGAAAGAATGAAGAATGAATAGAAAGACGAATACAAAAGGACAGAGGCGAGAAAGAAGACGACAAAGAATCCAAGGGTCCTTGAGGAAGTGTTGAATCTTGGGCTGTGTGAAGATGGTAAACTCGTGAGCGACATGTTTTTGGCACATTAGATTCTCTTTCTGTGGTCATAGGGTTGAGTTGTTTCCTTACCATTACGCCAGTTTCTTGCTTCAAAAGATTTATCTGAGTTTCCTCCTGTTCTCTGAGTCCTGTTGTAGATGTCAAGTCTTGTTTACTGCATCCCCTGATCCTGTTCTAGATTTATAGATGTCTGTCCAGTTCTCTGTTCTTTCTAATCGATTTATAGATGTCTGTCCGGTTCTCTGTGTCTACTAATCGATTTATAGATGTCTGTCCAGTTGTCTGTGTTTACTAATCGATATATAGATGTCTCTCCGGTTCTCTGTGTCTACTAATCGATTTATAGATTTCTATCCAGTTCTCTGTGTTTACTAATCGATTTATAGATGTATATCCAGTTCTCTGTTTTTACTAATCGATTTATAGATGTCTGTCCGGTTCTCTGTGTCTACTAATCGATTTATAGATGTCTCTCCAGTTCTCTGTTTAGTAATCGATTTATAGATGTCTGTCCAGTTCCCTGTGTTTACTAATCGATTCATAGATGTCTGTCGTGTTTTTCGTCTCCATTCGTGTGGTTCGTGTTTGGTCCTTCCTTCCGTGGCTCTCGTGATGACTTTGATTTAGTCTTATCGATTCGTGATTCAGTTTTTCGTGGTGCGTATCTTCGTCTGCTGTGCCATCTGTGCAACAGGGATCTACACTGTACCACACACACACACACACACACACACACACACACACACACACACACACACACACTAGTGTCGTGGTGAGGTATATAGCGTATTGGCTGTCTACAGAGGAGAGAGAGAGAGAGAGAGAGAGAGAGAGAGAGAGAGAGAGAGAGAGAGAGAGAGAGAGAGAATGTAAGGTCGTATTCGGATGAAGCTAATTTGGCATAGTTTGGGGGTTGAGGGATCGCCCTAGTGTTGACATCCGGCTGTGATGGTGGCTCGCGGGTCGTCTGCCTTGGCAGATAAAGAAGGAGATATATCTGTCTTGTTATCTTTTAGTGTTATGTGTTGGGCGTCCATGTTCGACAGAGCATGACGGTACGCTCCGCGGGGGTCAGGTCAGAGGTTAGAGTATCATACTTAAGGGTCGTACCGTCGTGGTGAAGGGTCGTACCGTCGTGGTGAAAGGTCGTACCGTCGTGGTGAAGGGTAGTACCGTCGTGGTGAAGGGTCGTACCGTCGTGCTCACGGGTCGTACCGTCGTAGTGAAGGGTCGTACCGTCGTGGTGAAGGGTCGAACCATCGTGCTAAAGGATCGTACCGTTGTGCTCAAGGGGTCGTACCATCGTGCTCAAGGGGTCGTACCATCGTGCTCAAGGGTCGTACCGTCGTGCTCAAGGGGTTTTAAAAAGGTTGAAACAAGTGTCTCCTTAGACCTTAGTGTATCACTCATCTTCAAATTCTTCAGTTGATTACAGTGTGTCATCTAACGTGTGGGTGTGGCAGCCAAGTGATGCTATTTTGTTCCCTTCTCTTCCCACAGGTTTGTCTTGAAGTCAAGAGGTCGAGGCTCTTACCCACCCCCACGCCTTGTGGGGAGAGCTACCTACCTACCTACCACCACCAACCAACCAACCAACCAACCAACCAGCCAACCACCACTCTACCACCACCACCTTCCCTTGTAGCAGCATCCATGTGCGGTAAGGGAATTTCCATGTTCATGTCACACACACACTCACACACACACACACGTATTGAGTTTTCTCTGGCGTCACCCATTGAGGATTGCCTCGCATGACCAACTGGGGAGGATGGGGGAGGGGAGAGAGGAAGGGGAGGGGTGCTACATGGGGGAGGGAGGGGGGGGGGCTGCCTATCCAGGGCGCTCCCACACACACACACACACACACACACACACACACACACACACACACACACACACACACACTTCTGGTAGGAGAACTTAGTGCCACGCTTAGGGTTGCGACAGAGAGTGCCAGCAGCAGCCCCTCCTCCTCCTGCTCCTCTCTCTCTCTCTCTCTCTCTCTCTCTCTCTCTCTCTCTCTCTCTCTCTCTCTCTCTCTCTTCTCGGTCTGACCTTTGACCTTGCCAGGTCAGTGACCAGCTAGGCCTGTGTGTGACAGGGTCTGTATCAGTGTCATGCCATATTTTTTTTTTCCCCATGTCAGGGAGAAGGTTAACTTTACCTGCCACTTTACCCAACTTTGCCTCCTCCCCCATAAGTCCCTCTCTCCCTCATAAGTCCCTCTCTCCCCCATAAGTCCCTATCTCCCCCAAAAGTCCCTCTCTCCCCCTTAAGTCCCTCTCTCCCCCATACCTCTCTCTCCCTCCCCCACGTACACGTATATATCCTTTTTGACCCACTCCCTGAGACAAGTGATATTCACCAGCTGACCACACTTGGCACTGTCCTGCCTCCATGTTCAATTTCATTACCCAGGACCAGGGTTGGTGCCGCCCTTGCCTTCTTAATGAAGTTTTCGGGCTCATGACTACACCACACTTCTACCCTCATGACTACACCACACTTCTACCCTCATGACTACACCACACTTCTACCCTCATGACTACACCACACTTCTACCCTCATGACTACACCACACTTCTACCCTCATGACTACACCACACTTCTACCCTCATGACTACCTTACCACCTTCAGTTATACCGAGGTGTGACCCGTGTCTCCTCCTCTCCTCCTCCCCCATGTCAAGTCATTTACATATATATATATATTTTTTTTTCTTTTTTCTTATATATATATATATATATATATATATATATATATATATATATATATATATATATATATATATATATATGAAACACGAACGGCGGCAAGGCTTACCCCTGAGGGACACCACTGGGTTGGAATCTTAGTCCTGAAAATTAGCACAGACCCCCACACGCCCTTGGCTCTCGTATGCTTAGTCGCAATAGTTAATCCACTAATGCCTTCCTAGAAATCTCCTTTCTTCCCCTCCTCCTCCCCTCACCTCCCTTTTTTTTCAACGTTCTTTTGATTAAGAAAAAAAAAAAGAAGTTTTAATTGCTTTCTCGCCGTCCAAGACTTGACATGGGCCGCCCCCCCCCCGCGTGTTTGATTGCTTGTCTGGGTTTATCTGCTCGTGCAATACTAGCTGGGAGGGAGGGGAGGGGGGTCAGAGGGGGTGTCTATTTTTACTGGTGGGGTGGGGTGTGGGCCCCCGCGCCCCCCCCGTCTCCCAAAACTTTGTTGATATAAGTTAAAAAACATTTTTAAAAAAAAAACTTTCTGAATTCAGGTTTCTCTCTCTCTCTCTCTCTCTCTCTCTCTCTCTCTCTCTCTCTCTCTCTCTCTCTCTCTCTCTCTCTCTCTGTGTGTGTGTGTTGAGTCGTGGGGTAAAGTGAGAAGCGTGGGTGTCGGACCTGTGGTTGGTGTGCACTCTCCTAGCCAGGACCCAGCCCAGTGGTCCATAATGAGGGACCTATGGTCCGTGGACCCAGCCTAGTGGTCCATAATGAGGGACCTGTGGTCCTTTGACCCAGCCTAGTGGTCCATAATGAGGGACCTGTGGTCCTTTGACCCAGCCTAGTGGTCCATAATGAGGGACCTGTGGTCCGTGGCCCGAGCCTAGTGGTCCATAATGAGAGACCTATGGCTCGTGTAGACCATCATGCTTCACCCACCCTAAGCGCGCGTAAGGAGGATATGTAGTGGAAATGCTCCCACTGTATGTTGGACAGTGATGAGACCCATAGTCGAGTTTAAGATGATATTAAAGTCTTATTTAAGTATTCTGGTGGCTGATTGAACTTGACCTGACCAGCCAGGATGTGCTGGTGACGTAGGTGTGACGGGCTGCGGGCCTCCAATAGCCGGGCTGAACAGAAGTGCAAGGCGGTGGACATGGGATCCCAGACCGACCACGAAAGTAGAATAACCTGTGGTGTGTGTGTGTATGTGTGTGTGTGTGTGTGTGTGTGTGCTGTGTTATGTGCCTCAGAAGAAGAAAGGAAGCAGCAGCTAGTCGCTGCTGTGCCTTCAAAACAGCAAAAGAGAGCTGTGTCCATGAGAGCCATGCTGTGCACCGCTGTGTCCTGTGCTGTTTCTCTCTCTGTCTCCACCTCCCTACACACAGATCTAGTTGGAACAGCAAGAGAAATTCGGGCCAGAAATGTGATAAAAGTACATAAGTCTGTTTCTAGTGGACATAAGATTTTGATATGATACTCAGCTGTGTTTATTAATCGGTCTCTCTGAGAACACCTGTTATGGAGAACGAAAACTTAAGTGTTCTGTGTAACATAGGTTCTCTGTTCTTTCATCTTGTGATACGTGGATTCAAGTCGGGTCCAGGCCTCCCGACCACGGCACAGCGCCCCCGCAGGCCAGCCAACCACAGCACAGCGCCCCCCAGGCCAGCCAACCACAGCACAGCGCCCCCCAGGCCAACCAACCACGGCACAGCGCCCCCCAGGCCAGCCAACCACAGCACAGCGCCCCCAGGCCAGCCAACCACGGCACAGCGCCCCCAGGCCAGCCAGCCACAGCACAGCGCCCCCAGGCCAACCAACCACAGCACAGCGCCCCCCAGGCCAGCCAACCACGGCACAGCGCCCCCAGGCCAGCCAACCACGGCACAGCGCCCCCAGGCCAGCCAACCACGCTAATGAGTGCCAAACGACAGGTAAACAGCTGTTCCTGTGAGTGGTCTTGTTCCTTCTAGCCGGGGTGGGCTCGATGTGGCCACGGTGTCGAACTGCAACATGGGGACGGGGGATATCAGGACCCATTAGGTGATGGTGGCGGGGTGATGCTCTCTACCTTCTCGTGGAACTGTGTGGGATGCGATCCGGCTGATGGTTGAAGTCTCGTAGTTGGGGAAGTCCTGACATCAGATAGAGTGGTGAAGTCATGGCATCATATACACTACTGAAGTCATGACATCTTTCATGCTTTTGTGGACACTTTTTTTCAGTATAACTACCTGATGTGTGTGTGTGTGTGTGTGTGTGTGTGTGTGTCAGAGAGAGAGAGAGAGAGAGAGAGAGAGAGAGAGAGAGAGAGAGAGAGAGAGAGAGAGAGAGAGAGAGAGAGAGAGTGTTGGACCGCAAGGTCAACATAAGATCAGGCTTTTGATCTCACACACACACACCAAGAGTCGAACCCAAACCAAAATCTTGATCTTCGTTTCCCGCTCTCTGTCTACCTGGTTATTGCCCCTCCAGCTCTGGCTCAGGAGCGAGACCGTATCTCCGGCTACCGCTCGTACCGAACCAAGTATATATATATATATATATATATATATATATATATATATATATATATATATATATATATATATACATATACATTATTTATATTCATTTATAACCATCCTGGGACCACCATGATAGGCGCGCGAATATATTTTTCCTTGTTCCCCCGATGTGTGCCACTGTGACCCACCACTGTGACCCACTACGGTGGCCCACCACTGTGACCCACCACTGTGACCCACCAATGTGACACACCACTGTGCCCCATCACTGACACACCATTGTGGCCCATCACTGTGACCCACCACTGTGACCCACACCACTGTGACCCACACCATTATGACCCACCACTGTGACCCACACCACTGTGACCCACCACTCTTTGTTCGTAGCGTGAGTCACCCACCCCATTCACCCCGACTTTGACTCAGCCTCCCTCAACTCTATAACACTAAGGGTGACACAGCTCACCCTGTGCCTCGCTCATAGGTTGTTGCAGGGTATGGGGGGAATGGGGGAGGGGATGGGGAAAGGGGGAGGGTGGGGTAAGGGGATGGGGAAAGGGGGAGGGTGGGGTAAGGGGATGGGGAAAGGCACTGTTCCTCCCCTCCTCGGGATGTGGGCTTTGATGGGGAATGGGTGAGGGATGGGGGAAGGGTCAGTAGTGACACTCATATGTTCCCCCTTCCCTTGGGTGTCCTTGGGGGAAATGGTGCCGACACAAGACCTTCTGGGGAACACACACACACACACACACACACACACACACACACACACACACACACACACACACACACATGACATACCATTTGACATGTTCTTCCAAGTCGGTGTTGGAAGAAGGTCGAGTGCAAGTGGAGTGCTGAGGGTACATGTCATACCCATCTTCAAGAAAGGAGACGGGGAAGTTGTGCTGAAGTATAGACCATTCTCTGCGACCAGTGTGGTCTGTAGACTACTGGTAGGAAAGATGATTATAATCAGAAAGCAAAATAAATGACTACTTGCGATAGAGAAACGACACAATGTAAGAGACTCGATTGATTTTGGGAAAGGAAGTCATGCGCAAACAAATCTCTTTTGACTTCTTCTACGAGAGAGTGAGCTCCGTTGTAGATATAGGATTGGTTAGGTTAAACGTATCTTAATCGCCATAAAGCCTTTGACACTGGGCCACTTAGGAGCTTAGTGCAGAAGCTGCATGCCTGAGGCAGGGAATATGAGGAAGACGACTTTGATAGAGACAGAGTTTCCCTTAGTGAAGGGGAACAGAGAAGTGGATCCTTTTTTTCAAAAAAGGGTTTGGGCCACGTTCTCTGTGACGAGGAGTGCATCTCCTTACAAGGGGATCTAAACAAATTCCAAAGCAGAGGAAAGAAGACTTCAGGATACATGTCTTATCGAGCAGAAGAAAAAAGATGAGTTACAGACATGTTTATGTGAGAGGAGCTTGTGTGTTGGTGCTGTACCAGACTCGTGGCCAGAGCCGCACATCAAGTGAACTGGAAAGGAAATGGATTCGTCTGTTGACAGATATTGAAGTTGCATTTAAGTTCATGATCAGGAAATATGCAACGTACTTATCACATCCTACATTATACCAAAACTGGAATAGGTTTCTTCACTTTCAGTCATCACATTTAAAGAAGCTAAGAGAACTAATGGTTAGTGTCGAACAATGATGTTTGTTAGTCATAGAGGAGAGAAGAGTAAGGAGTAACTTGATCACATCCTTTAAGGTGTTAGTCCCATTTGATGAGGTTAGTCACGAACAGGTAGTTCTTAAAAGACATAACAGAGAATAGCCAAAACCCATAACATGAAAATGAGGAAGAAACATCTTAGAAAACTATTTAAAGAAATGCTTTTATTTGTTTATCTCTGGTGGACCTGTGGAATGAACCGACCCATGAAACTGTTAATAACTTACGTCACTTCAAAACTTCGTACGATGAAGTTCAGAGAGACGATGAGGGGTGTCCCCCCCTCTCCCTCACGAGTATAGAATTCCCTCATTGTGCCGTGCCAATAGGCAATTACACATGGTGAGGTGTCTACTCACAACCAGGCCAGCCATTCACCCTTTCTCCCTAGGAAGGCTGGGTTGGTGAATAGGGTGCTTGGCGTGAACAGTGTGTGTGTGTGTGTGTGTGTGTGTGTGTGTGTGTGTGTGTGTGTGTGTGTGTGTGTGTGTGTGTGTAGATGGGGTTATAAGGTTAAGAGACGGAGCAACACCAGTGTAAAACTCTCTCCCCGCAACACACACACACACACACACACACACACACACACACACACACACACAGGGAGAGAGAGAGAGAGAGAGAGAGAGAGAGAGAGAGAGAGAGAGAGAGAGAGAGAGAGAGAGAGAGACCAGCAGCAGCATGAGCTTGCCATGTGCGGCCAGGACCAGCCTGGGATGGTGCACGGTAGAGAAGGTCAACACTGTACTGGACAAGTACCTACACAGGGGTCACCTGACCACCCATGGTTGTGTGTGTGGATGCTGGAGGCTTCCACCAACAGCCTGCTCCACCATCAACCCAACCCTGGGGTGTGCCCACCTTCCACCAACAGCCTGGTGGTCCACCAACGACCCAACCTAACCCAGGGGTGTGCCCACCTTCCACCAACAGCCTGCTCCACCTGATCGTCCCTTCCTTCATCCCTGTTTTCAGTCCCTTCCTTCATCTCCCCTGCTCACTATGGCCACCTTTTCCTTTGTCCCCGTTCCGTCGGCCCTCCCCGCAGAGCGGCAGTTCCGTCATCCCCCCTGTCTACAGTTCCGTCGTTCCCCTGTCTACAGTTCCCTCGTTTCCCTGTCTACAGTTCCGTCGTTCCCCTGTCTACAGTTCCGTCATCCCCCCGTGTCTACAGTTCCGTCGTTCCCCTGTCTACAGTTCCGTCATCCCCCCGTGTCTACAGTTCCGTCGTTCCCCTGTCTACAGTTCCGTCATCCCCCCCTGTCTACAGTTCCGTCGTTCCCCTGTCTACAGTTCCGTCATCCCCCCCTGTCTACAGTTCCGTCGTTCCCCTGTCTACAGTTCCGTCATCCTTCCGTGTCTACAGTTCCGTCGTTCCCCTGTCTACAGTTCCGTCATCCCCCCCTGTCTACAGTTCCGTCGTTTCCCTGTCTACAGTTCCGTCGTTTCCCTGTCTACAGTTCCGTCGTTCCCCTGTCTACAGTTCCGTCGTTTCCCTGTCTACAGTTCCGTCGTTCCCGTGTCTACAGTTCCGTCGTTCCTCCCTCCCCCTCTATTTGTCGAGAGCAGCGTTCCTTTCAACCCGTAGCGACAGAGACCCTCCCCCCGTTTTCATTAGACCCTGCGCTGCCAGCGGTGTCTTGGAGCAAGAGAGAACTTGGTGCCGTGTTTTGTGAGCCTCTTGGACCCGTACAACAACAACAACAACAACAACAACAACAACAACAACAACACAACTTTAATTTCCACAGTTTTTTTTTTAATAAGGAATTGGAATCTACCATTGTTTTCGTCTTGTTTATACTTTTGTTTTCTTTTACTTGCTCTCATGGGTCATGACTGTATGCATCGTCGGGTCATGCGTACTTCCGGGTCATGCTGGGTGGCTGTATTCGCTCCGTGTCACGTGTTATGCAGCGTCGTGGTGCGTGTAGAGCGCGAGGGTGGCGCCTGTGTTGTGAAAGCTGTGTTGACCGTCAGCATGGCCGGTGTGCAGTTTTGTTTACAAAAACAGTGGCGGGATGAAGTGTCACCCCATTTTCTATAATACGGTTACACCACCCACAACCCCATTTTCTATAATATACGGCTCTTCAGTCATATTGAAATATTGTGTAGTGTATGATAGTTGAGTTATTTGTGTCCTTTCCATTCGTGCTAGTTTAGCAGTTAATGGTCATTTCGTGTCGTTCGTTGTGCCACCATCTTGGTTTACGTTCGTAGATGCTCAGGCTGTGAACACGTGGCTGGAGCGAGAGTGTCCAATGAGTCGCCAGAATTGCAATTCGTCAATGTTCTCACAAGTTCCACCACTCTGGGTTAACCTCAACTCATAATTTATGAGTATCAGAAATTCTCTGGTGTAGCAAGACTTCTCAATACTCTTCATGTACGTGTTTTTATGAGTTTTTTTTTTTCGTAATTGTGATTTTCACGTCGCTTGGAAAGCGTGAAGCATTCGTGTTCAGCCGTTGCCATATTTTTTTTCTGTCTTTTCTTTTTTTTTTCTCTCCTCGGGTAATGCCTGATCCGATTTAAACCAAAGCTGACATTTGTATTGCTTGTGTATCGAAAAGTTTTCTCCGGCGTTAGGAAGTGAGAAGGTCAGAGGGAGAAGGACACAAATGTCATCAGATACGGCGTATCGTACGTCCGGCAGTGACGTGGCCGTGATAAAAGGGGCGGGCCGGCGAAATCAAGATGACATTTTCATTTTCTTTGTATATTTGATATGTCACAAATTCTGGCCCGAGTAACTTTTAGGAACTAAAAGTATAAATATTAGCGACATACACACAGTGAATTATTTAAAAGTCATGGCCCCTGGCGGCTCAAAAAGAGAAAGAAATGTTCTGCATGACTGAATATTTACACGTGTGTGTGTGTGTGTGTGTGTGTCTTTTGGCAGTTGTCATACCTTTGTTTCTTGAGCTAACTTTGCACGTAGTTCAGCGTCGAATAATTATTTATAATATTTATAATATTTAATTCACCATCTCGTATCAGTTTTACTGACAATTAGAATAATTTTTAAGATGTGGAAACGTCTGGAAATCAGAATTTATTACCCACCCTATTTTTTTTCCCCAGGTCTAGTTAGTTGGATTACCATCGTGTTAATATTACTAGTGAATATCGTGGTGAATATTTGGTAGAAGTCTTCGGGAGGGAAGAGATAGGGGGGGTGTTCAGCACCCCCCCAGCCCCCCCATCAAAGTCCGGGCTGGGCACACCCTAGGGTTGGGTTGTTGATGGTGGAGCACCAGGCTGTTGGTGGAAGGTGGGCACACCCCAGGGTTGGGTTGATGGTGGAGCAGACTGTTGGTGGAAGCTGGGCACACCCCAGGGTTGGGTTGTTGATGGTGGAGCACCAGGCTGTTGGTGGAAGCCTCCAGCATCCACACACACAACCATGGGTGGTCAGGTGACCCCTGTGTAGGTACTTGTCCAGTACAGTGTTGACCTTCTCTACCGTGCACCATCCCAGGCTGGTCCTGGCCGCACATGGCAAGCTCATGCTGCTGCTGGTCTCTCTCTCTCTCTCTCTCTCTCTCTCTCTCTCTCTCTCTCTCTCTCTCTCTCTCTCTCTCTCTCTCTCTCTCTGTATAACACCTTCTGCATTTCAACATACCTAAAGAAGTTAGTGAAATCTTCCATGATTTTTCCAGGTCTTGTAAAAGTAAAGATATCATTTAGCATCACTGAGTATATAGATGACAATGAAGACATTCTTAAAACATATTGAAAAACTTAGTAGGTTTTTTTTTAAAGAATAAATGGACTGGTGGTGCGCCAAGAAAGAAAATGGGGAGAGGGGAGGGGAGGGGGGAAAAGAAAATGGCGAGAGGGGAGGGGAGGGGGAAAGAAAATGGAGAGAGGGGAGGGGAGGGGGGGAAAGAAAATGGAGAGAGGGGAGGGGGTGTGTGTGTTTGGCGGGAGAACAATAGCATCCCACAATCCACCACAGGAGACGGATGGAGTATGACCTTAAAATGACTTTGTTATTGTTCGTATAACAATGGAGGAGCAAGGGGAAGTGGAGGAGAGATAAACCCATACACGCCATACAACGTGTAGAAAAAAATATATATATATAAACTGATGACCAAGAAATAGTTTATATAGAACGGTCTGGTCACTAATATATATATATATATATATATGTATATACATTTGCTTGCGGGTTGTAACCTCCAACAGCCTGATTGATCATATAGCATCATTGCATCGTGGTCCAGGACCCTGGGGCCGCTGGGTTAGAGAGGGGCCTTCAAGCTGGACTTGTGCATTGGCGTACCTTGAGTTATGAAATGATCACAAACTTTTGTGGCTGTTGTGGGCAGAGCAGTACCTCCCGTGGGGGTTGTGATTGTGGTTGTGTTAGACACTTATACTTAAGTTGAAGGTTGTGATTGTAGTTGTGTTAGGCACTTATACTTAAGTTGAAGGTTGTGATTGTGGTTGTGTTAGGCACTTATACTTAAGTTGAAGGTTGTGATTGTGGTTGTGTTAGGCACTTATACTTAAGTTGAAGGTTGTGATTGTGGTTGTGTTAGACACTTATACTTAAGTTGAAGGTTGTGATTGTAGTTGTGTTAGGCACTTATACTTAAGTTGAAGGTTGTGATTGTGGTTGTGTTAGACACTTATACTTAAGTTGAAGGTTGTGATTGTGGTTGTGTTAGGCACTTATACTTAAGTTGAAGGGTTGTGATTGTAGTTGTGTTAGGCACTTATACTTAAGTTCGCTTGTACTTAAGTTGAAGGGTTGTGATTGTGGTTGTGTTAGGCACTTATACTTAAGTTGTAGGGACGGTACGACCCCTGAGCACGATGGTACGACCCTTGACCACAACGGTACGACCCTTGACCACAACGGTACGACCCTTGACCACAACGGTACGACCCTTGACCACAACGGTACGACCCTTGACCACAACATTACGACCCTTGACCCTGACGGTCACGATCCATGGGTATGTTGGCCTGGCCTCTGACCCTACTGGAAAAGGGGTCAGGTCAAAGGTCACAGGTCATCATGAGCCCCAGGTCACGTCAAGTATTGATATATAATGCCATTAACCACAAGATGTAGTTTGCAGGACGCCCGCCAGGTTATCTTTTGGCGCTGGTGAGAGAGAGAGAGAGAGAGAGAGAGAGAGAGAGAGAGAGAGAGAGAGAGAGAGAGAGAGAGAGAGAAACATTTTTTTTGCGATGACCAAGGCTTACCTGTGTGTGTGTGTGTGTGTGTGTGTGTGTGTGTGTGTGTGTGTGTTTGTGCTGGTTTTACGCCCTTCGTTCCCGCTAAGTGTTGTGACGTGACGTGACGTGGCGTGACGTGACGTGACGTGACGTGGCGTGACGTGACGTGGCGTGACGTAACGTGACGTGACTCAACGTGTTTTGGTAATGCTTGGCGCTAGATTCGTGATCACCAACGAACCCGTCAGACGTTTTCTTTGCAAACATACTGCGCTTTGTACTTCAACAATTTGAAGAAAAAAAAAAAAAGAAACACTTAAATTACGTCGCAAATTAGATTAAAAAAAATATAATTGATACCCTTAAATTACGACGCCAATAAGATAATAAAAGAAAAGGATAAAAAACTGCAATGAAAGAAAATGGGATAGTAAAAAAACGTATGGCAGTGCTATTTTCAAAACAGTGTTGCCATCGCGCGACTCCTGAATTATTTTTTTCCCTGTGAGATTTTGGGGCCAAGATAATGACATTGCCGCCATCCGTCCACGATTTTGGGGCCAAGATAATGACATTGCCGCCACCCGTCCACGATTTTGGGGCCACGATAATGACATTGCCGCCACCCGTCCACGATTTTGGGGCCAAGATAATGACATTGCCGCCATCCGTCCACGATTTTGGGGCCAAGATAATGACATTGCTGCCACCCGTCCACGATTTTGGGGCCAAGATGATGACATTGCCGCCATCCGTCCACGATTTTGGGGCCAAGATAATGACATTGCCGCCACCCGTCCACGATTTTGGGGCCAAGATAATGACATTGCCGCCACCCGTCCACGATTTTGGGGCCAAGATAATGACATTGCCGCCACCCGTCCACGATTTTGGGGCCAAGATAATGACATTGCTGCCACCTGTCCACGATTTTGGGGCCAAGATAATGACATTGCCGCCACCCGTCCACGATTTTGGGGCCAAGATAATGACATTGCCGCCACCCGTCCACGTCACAGTTACAGAGGGAACCATTCATCATCGGGGGAGGCGTGTCCTCAAATAAACAGCGTAGGCGGCAGGAGAACCACAGCGAACCTTTGACCTATTTTGAATACTTGGCAATCAATAATAGAAAACGGTGGGAGCGGCTGACGACAACTGGCGATAAAGGTGAGTCTCCCGTGCTGGTGGTGGTGGTATAGCACTCACCTCTCCCCACCTCCTCTAGCTGTACCACACTTGTTGTATCACACCTGTTGTATCATTCACCTCCTGTATCACACCTGTTGGATTTGCTGCTTGCCACATCTCCCACTTTCTGTGTCTGCTGTGTACCACAGTGGCTGTATCTGCTGCTGTACCACAGTGGCTGTATCTGCTGCTGTACCACACCCTCCCGTCTGCTGTACTACAACCCCAGCTGCTGTACCACGCCTTCCATCTGCTGTACCACACCTCGCACCTGCTGTACCACACCTCCCACCTGCTGTACCACACCTCCCGTCTGCTTCTGTACCACAACTCCCGTCTGCTGTACCACACCTCCCATCTGCTGTACCACACCTCCCACTTGCTCTACCACATCTTCCACCTGCTGTACCACACCCTTCAACTGCTGTATCTGCTACTGTACCTCACCCACCAGCTACATCTGCTGCTGTACCACACCTCTCGTTGTACCGCATCTTTCACCTCCTGTACCTGCTGCTGCGTCACGCAATCACTCCTGCTGTACCACACTTCCTGTACCCCCTGCTGTACCTCACCACCACACGGTGTACCACCACCGCGTTTTCTGTACTTACTGCTGTGGTTGCACTACCACACTTAATGTACCATAGTACCACACATTATGCACTTAACATCACTACAGAAGACATTCCCTCGTCATTATGTTAACTCGTGATGGTTTTGGTTCATAAGTCGAATTTTCAGCTACAAAATTAGCTTCTGTTATTGTAACATAGATTTTGTCGATCAGGTACAGCCTGGATACATGATAGATAAGAAGCATTATGTGGTTGGGCAATGTTTCGATGAAGCGTTTGTCGTTTTCGTGTTGTTAAACATGTCGCATAAACAATTGCATCAAAGAAAATGAATCCTTTGTGATGGGGGGGTACTACCCCATTTTTGAAAGACAGTTGTGTGTATTCCTTATGCTGTCTGCTGCTGTAAAAGCTATCAGATACCAACTCACAGTACTTACAGGAGGGCAATCAGGTGGATACACGCCTTCCACCCTCCTGTATGTTCAGGCCCCAATCGCTCAAAATCTTTTACACTCCATCCTTCCACCTCCAATTTGGTCTCCCCATTCCCTTTGTTCCCTCCACTTTTGACACACATATGTATCCTCTCTGTCAACCTTTCCTCACTCATTCTTTGCATATGCCCAAACCGTTTCAACACACTCTCTTCTGCTCTCTCAACCACACTCTTTTTATTACCACACATCTCTCTTACCCTTTTGTAACTTACTCGATCATGTCCCACACATCCACCCAGCTTTATCTATAGTCCATGCCTCGCATCCATATGATATTGTTAGAACCACAATACCTTTAAACATACCCATTTTTGCCCTCCCAGATAACGATATCTCTTTCCACACATTTTTCAGTGCTCCCAGAACCTTGGCGCCCCCTCATCCCCCTATGACTCACCTGTGCTTCTCTGGTTCCATTCGCTGCCATGTCCACTTCCAGGTATTTGGACCACTTCACTTCCTCCAATTTTTCTCCTTTCAAACTCACACCCCAACTAACTTGTCCCTCAACTCTGCTAAACCTAATAACCTTGCTTTTTACACATTTATTCTCATCATTCTTCTTTTTCACATCCTTCCGAACTCAGTCACCAACTTTTGCAGTTTCACACCCGAATTTGCCACTGGTGCTGTATCATAAGCAAGCGACTGATTCACTTCCCAAGCCCTCTAATCTCCTACAGACAGCATACTCGCCCTCTCTCTCTCTCTCTCTCTCTCTCTCTCTCTCTCTCTCTCTCTCTCTCTCTCTCTCTCTCTCTCTCTCTCTCTCTCCAAGACTCGCACACTTTCCTCCCTCATCACTCCATCCATAATCAAATTAAACAACCACGGAGACATCACACACCCTTGCCGCAGACCGACCTTCACTTGGAACCATTCACTCTCCTCTCGTCCCACTCGCACACATGTCTTACCTTCTTGATTAAAACTTCTCACTGCTTCTAGCAGCTAACCTCCCACACCATATATATATATATATATATATATATATATATATATATATATATATATATATATATATATATATATATATATATATATGATTCTGAATAGGAACAGAATGTCAGTAATGTAAATAATGCAAAGGAAACTCCCCTCTCCCCCTCCCCCTCCCTCAGACGACCCCAGCTGACCTGTGTGGGGGGGTCACCGTGATTCCCTGAGGTCCGAACCCTCAGCCCGGATATTGACTTGCCACTCTCCTGTTTACCCAGGGAGAAGAACGCAACACTCTGTTTTCTTTTTATTTCCATTTCGAAATACCAGGGGGTAATATATCCTTAGAAAGGCAGTGGTATGTAAACAGATATGAATATATACGTGTGTGTGTGTGTGTGTGTGTGTGTGTGTGTATGTGTGTGTGTGTGTGTGTGTGTGTGTGTGTGCTCCACCCCTCCACATGTCCAGACCACATCAGCACACCTAGGTCACTCCTAAAGTAGACTGCGTGCACTTTCTACCACACTTCTCCACATACCACTCTCCGGGTTTGCATTTCTGACCCATCCACCACTCTTCCTAGTCTCTAGTCTTTGCCATCAAAGTCCTGGACTCACATTCATACAACTCTTTGTGAACTATTGTGAATTTCTTCAGACGTACTACCCATCTCTGCCCTGACTGAGTGGCTCTTATCCGCTATACAGCACTTTATTTCCACCAAGGCCAACTGATCTACAATCTCAGACTCGTACCATCTCAAAGTGTTTGTGTATCAGTCTCTCGAACATCTCTCGAGAGGGTTTTTGCCATCAGACCCGCCGTCATTGGCAAAAAAACAAGCTGATCTACACCCCCCATATTCTCCTTCTCCCTCTTGAGAATACACCTTCTTCTCGCTCCAAGAGCTTTTCGTGTTTACCTCCCTCACCAACCTCGTCCGTAAATGAATTAGAGAACCATGTTGACGTCTCACGTCCCTCACTCACGCAGACCCCCTCACCTTCTTCGCATACCACTGAACCCTCATCCCTTCCCACTTCTTCCTTCATTTCCACACATTTCTGTACCCTGGAAAGACATGCACCCTAGACAGACAGACGGACCTGTACCCTGGACAGACAGGCAGACATGCACCCTAGACAGACAGACCTGTACTCTGGACAGACAGACAGACCTGTACCCTGGACAGACAGGCAGACATGCACCCTAGACAGACAGACTTGTACCCTGGATAGACAGACAGACCTGTACCCTGGACAGACAGACAGACCTGTACCCTGGACAGACAGACAGACCTGTACCGTGGACAGACAGACAGAACTGTACCATGGACAGACAGACAGAACTGTACCATGGACAACTAAACTACTTCCTGCTGTACCGTGAATCACCTTAAGTGAACTCTAAGCAACCCTGTTGTTCCTTCCTCTCCTCCTTAATGTCCCTCTCCACACAGCATCTCTGGCGTTTAATTACCACGTTGTAACTACTTGTGTGATGCCGGCAAGGAGGGGGGAATATTCTCAGTATGCCAGCCATGCTGTAAACCTCTCGAGTGTATTATCCTGCTGTGTGTGTGTATATGATCATGGTGTGGTTCCTCCTCATGACGTGTGTTGAAGGTAATGCGTGCGGTTTAAGTCGTACAGGCTACGTCGTGCCCCCAGGGGATTACGATGCCCTGCAGGCAGACACACACACACACAGCTGCAGGGAGGTTTGCTGTGGCAGATCGCAGTGCAGGGGAAGGAGGAGGGGGAGGTGGGTTGGTTGGCTAGACGCGTGTCGGACCCTGTAACCACACCATACCACCTTAAACTCACGTCGCGAAATTGATCTCCACCCGTGTGGGATCCTTCTGCGCTGATACGTCGAAGGATCTCCTGGTCGTGTTTCGAGATTCACGTGCTTCAACCTAAGCTCGGAGTGATCCGGTGATTCAAATATGATTCGTAATGGATCTAATATTCATCAGGAAATAGACGCGGGGGAAAGACGGAGCGAGGGGGACGTCGACGCCAGAATGACCCCGCACACCCTCCCCCCTAGGGCAGATATGACCCCTGACCTTCCCTCCTGGAGGACCATCTCGTTCAGGCGAGCGCTGCCGTCCCCCGAGGTCACTGGTCAGCGAGAGCCATCTGTTTCCCTGACGTGGTGTGGCCTCGATAGACGCGATAGATATTTAAGATGGATGACACGACATTTTCAAACCATAGATTTTCCAAATCATTTTATTATGACACATGCCAAGGTCTTTAGGGTTTTCAAGTATTTAAACTAAGAAAAAAATAAATAAAGCAACATGGAGACAATTTCGTATTTCCAGGTTTTTAACTTTACCAGAAATATTTTGGTGGGTAATGTTGTGTTGGAGTGGCTGGACCGCTCACTTCACCTCAGGCTGGATCCTGGTACCAGGGCGGATTTCGTGCCTAGGCCTCTTATGTTATTGCAACTGTGACGAATGTGGAGAACATACAGAAGGTTGAGATGTTGTATGACGAGATAACGAATGTGAACATACAGAAGGTTGAGGTGTTGTATGACGAGATAACGAATGTGGAGAACATACAGAAGGTTGAGATGTTGTATGACGAGATAACGAATGTGAACATACAGAAGGTTGAGGTGTTGTATGACGAGATAACGAATGTGGAGAACATACAGAAGGTTGAGATGTTGTATGACGAGATAACGAATGTGAACATACAGAAGGTTGAGATGTTGTATGACGAGATAACGAATGTGGAGAACATACAGAAGGTTGAGGTGTTGTATGACGAGATAACGAATGTGGAGAACATACAGAAGGTTGAGATGTTGTATGAGTGTAGAGAATGTTCAAGAGATGGGGCCCCATGACTGCAGAACAGTCTTGAACAGTTAATCTATTTATACGAAGGTTTGATCCTTTCTTGTATGGAGTACTGCTCTCACATCTGAAGTGGTTCTGTCTCTGTCTCCATACTTAACAGAGTTGAGTCGTGAGCGGTCCGACTTATAAACTGTCCTAGGCTGACTTCCAAACTTGACCCGCATGTCCTACGCTGCAATATTGGTTCACTTTCCCTCTTCTATTGGTATTATTTTGCTCCCGAGAGCTGGCTGCTTGTGTACTCCCCACCACTAGCTGGACCACGCAATACTCGGCAAGCTGCTGCGTCACATGATCATTGTGTGGCCGTCGGCAACTCAAGGGTGGGCTGTTTTGATAATTGTTTCTTTCCCTACACCTCGAAGCTTTGGAACTCTCCACCCGCTCATGTCTTTCCCAATTACTACAACCTGGCACATTTCAAAAAGACATTTTTTTTTTTTACTTCCTCCAAAATTCGTAAATACTTTCTCCTTGTCTTTTGTTTTTTCCCCTTTCATTAACTACTCCCTTTTTCCATTTAGGCCCCGGCATTGACGTGGACTTTTGTCCAGGACTGGAGACTTCAACGTGAAAATGATGAAAGACATGTTGTTTGTTGCCTCCTGCCTTCCTCTTCCTCCCCCTCCCTCCCTCTCGTTCTCCCTGCCTCCGTCCCTTGTTCTCCCTGCCTCTCCCTCCACCTCCACCCTGGCCGGAGTGGCAGATGAGGGAGAGGAAAGGGAAAGGGGGGAAAGGGGGAAATGGGGGAGTCGCTACTACGCTACTTGCGGAGAGAGAGAGACGAGAGATGAGGTAGGTTTGACGTGGTGTATCACTGGGTTTTCTCTTGGGGGTACACCTACGTACCACGGCCGGATACACAGGATACACACACACGCACCGTTAGCGGTACACCTGCTACCAGCGTGTACCACATTACGTACCATTAGAAGTGGTTAAGTGTGGTACGGCAAGAGCCATCGAGATGGTACGATGTGTTTTATAGTGTTACATTTGACTTTTATGAATTGGCTTTATTACGTTTTGCATCTCTCTCTCTCTCTCTCTCTCTCTCTCTCTCTCTCTCTCTCTCTCTCTCTCTCTCTCTCTCTCTCGCGTAAGTGATGCCATACACGTAGTATTTCTAAGGTGTAAGTAACTGATCGCTGAACTTAAGACGACTTTTGTAAGTGGGGACACGCTGGCGGTACACTTGCTGCGTTGGAGCGCCGGTCGAGCCAGTCTGTTGTGTGCCGCAGCCCGCATGCGGAGAGGCGAGCATCGCGTGAGTGGTCTGCGGTGTGTGAGTGCGTTGGGCCTGAAGCAGAGGTCAGCGATTCGTAGCCATTTACAGCGAGGGGTCGTACCGACGTGGTCGTCCGTGGGTCGTACCGACGTGGTCGTCCGGGGGTCGTACCGACGTGGTCGTCCGGGGGTCGTACCGACGTGGTCGTCCGG
>NC_092233.1:59464359-59484359 GCF_036320965.1 Panulirus ornatus
CACACACACACACACACACACACACACACACACACACACGGTTCATCTCGTGTGTGTATGTGTGGACGTGTGTGTGTGTATGTGTGTGTGTGTGTGTGTGTGTGTGTGTGTGTGTGTGTGTGTGTGTGTCTTACTGAATGGATTCATAGGTTCGGCTAACCTCAGGACACAGGACGGAGGGGTGTGGGCCAACCTCACCCACACACGACAGGAGAAATGAATGAAGTGAGGAACGATCAAATATCCCTGTTCCTACCCGCTGGATGCAGTAGAATACATTAATCTGCTGCGACGGGTTAAAAGCAGGCAGCCTGCTGACGTGGCCTTCTGCTGGGGGAGGCGGCTGGGGGAGGCGGCTGGGGGAGGCGGCTGGGGTAGGCGGCTGGGGGAGGCGGCTGGGGGAGGCGGCTGGGAGAGGCGGCTGGGGGAGGCGGCTGGGGAGGCGGCTGGGGTAGGCGGCTGGGGTAGGCGGCTGGGGTACGTTTTCACACAATGGTCTTCCCTATTTAACGGGTTTTATGAAATTCTACAGTGTTTCTTTTCATATTATTCGCCATTTCCCGCGTTAGCGAGGTAGCGTTAAGAACACAGGAGGACTGGGCCTTAGAGGGGAAATCCTCACCTGGCCCCCTTCTCTGTTCCTTCTTTTGGAAAATTAGAAAAAAAAAAAACGAGAGGAGAGGATTTCCAGTCACCCGCTCCCTCCCCTTTTAGTCGCCTTCTACGACACGCAGGGAATACGTGGGAAGTATTCTTTCTTCCCTATCCCCAGGGATATATATATATATATATATATATATATATATATATATATATATATATATATAGTAAGACACGAGGAGTATATAGTATATATACGTCGCAGGCTTTCATATAAACAATGTTCTAGATGAAATGAAGTTTTGGTTTGAGAAAAGGGATTTTTTTTCACATATTCTCTTGACATACTCGGGGTTTATTTACTTATTTAGTTATTTATGTTATCTTTTGAGTTAAAAGACTTGAATAGGGTCATTGGAGCTTGTGGCACGACATTATATGTAGAGGTTTGACACCATAACATGTGTTATTTCTTCATCGAAAGTCCGTATTTAGGCGTGAGGGAGTAATACACTCTGTAGCGAGCCATCTATGGACATGTTCCTTGCATGGGATTGTCGTCAGGAATATAGATGGAGGAGGGTGGGGGGGTTGGGTGTGTGGAGATGGGTCACACGTCATGGAAATTGGAATTATGTCCAGTGAAGATGGGGAGTGGTTGATGATGGAGTTATATATATTGATGGAGCAGGAGGGAGATGGCCCGCTCATGGAGGATCGGGGGTGATGGAGAGAACAGAGCGCAGAAGTGTGATGGAGAGAGAGAGAGAGAGAGAGAGAGAGAGAGAGAGAGAGAGAGAGAGAGAGAGAGAGAAGGGTGGGTAGATGGTCACGTCTATCATGATGGAGGTAAGGCCATGCGTGTGATGGAGAGAGAGAGAGAGAGAGAGAGAGAGAGAGAGAGAGAGAGAGAGAGAGAGAGAGAGAGAGAGAGAAGGGTGGGTAGATGGTCACGTCTATCATGATGGAGGTAAGGCTATGTGTGTGTGTTAAGGGTGATTAAGGCTGTGTGAGAGAGAGTGCGGGAGAGGAAGGGAGAGTAGTGTTAAGGGTGATTAAGGCTGTGTGTGAGAGAGAGAGGGTGGGAGAGGAAGGGAGAGTAGTGTTAAGGGTGATTAAGGCTGTGCGTGAGAGAGAGAGGGTGGGAGAGGAAGGGAGGGTAGTGTTAAGGGTGATTAAGGCTGTGTGTGAGAGAGAGAGGGTGGGAGAGGAAGGGAGGGTAGAGGGCGCTCTGGGAGAGGTGGCCAGGCCAAGGGTCAGTGTGTAAGCTGGTGTTGACGACCTAACCTTGATCAATAGACTGGAAGTCTCCTGGTCTCCCCAGCCTGGCCCTGGGGAGGTGACCCCCAGCCTCCTCCTCCTGCCTCCTCCTCCTGCCTCCTCCTCCTCCTCCTCCTGCCTGCTCCTCCTCCTGCCTCCTCCTCCTCCTGCACCTGCCTCCTCCTCTCCTGCCTCCTCCTCCTCCTGCCTCCTCCTCCTCCTGCTCCTCCTCCTCCTGCCTCCTCCTCCTCCTGCCTCCTCCTCCTCCTGCTCCTCCTCCTCCTGCCTACTCCTGCTCCTCCTGCTGCTCCTGCCGCATCCTCCTCCTCCTCCTGCTCCTCCTCCTCCTCCTCCTCCTGCCGAGAACCAGAGGGTCAGGGGGCGGGGGGTGAAAGGACCAAGGTTGGGGTGTAGAACCAAGGGTGGAGTATAAAACCAGGGGTAGGATGTAGAACCAAGGGTGGGGTGTAAAACCAGGGGTAGGATGTAGAACCAAGGGTGGGGTGTAGAACCAAGGGTGGGGTGTAAAACCAGGGGTAGGGTGTAGAACCAAGGGTGGGGTGTAAAACCAGGGGTAGGGTGTAGAACCAAGGGTTAGGGTGTAGAACCAAGGGTTGGGGTGTAGAACCAAGGGTTGGGGTGTAGAACCAGGGTTGGGGTGTAGAACCAAGGGTTGGGGTGTAGAACCAAGGGTTGGGGTGTAGAACCAAGGGTGGGGTGTAGAACCAGGGCTGGGGTGAAGAACCAGGGGTGGGGTGAAGAACCACGGACGAGAAAGAACATGGGAAGAACAGACCGCAGAACACCAGGCAGGTGGATGAAGAAGAGCCTATCAGCTGGAAGATGGCGAGCGGTCCTGAGGGCGTGATCCGATTTGTGGTAGAGACAGGACAGACGACTCCCACCGCTCCCTCCGGCTCAACAACCGGCAGAGAAAAGAGAGAAAAAAAAGAAACAAAGGAGATTGGAAGGAACATCATGCTGTCATTGGACTGAGCCAGGGCATGTGAAGCGTCTGGGGTAAACCATGGAAAAGGGTCTGTGGTCGAGGCCTTTGGATTTGGAAAGGGAGCTGTGGTTTCGGTGCATTGCGCATGACAGATAGAGACTTGAGTGTGAACGACTGTGGCCTTGGCTTCGTCTGTTCCTGGCGCTGCCTCGCTAATGCGGGAAACAGCTTTACTAAATATGAAAAAGAGAAAAAAAAAGAAAACTCTATAAAGGCCCCGTGGAGAGAGAGAGAGAGAGAGAGAGAGAGAGAGAGAGAGAGAGAGAGAGGGGGGGGGGGGGGTAACCTACCAGATTGCCCAGAAACCTATGACTCGTGTCACGGGTTCAGTAAAGTGCGTGACGTAGTGTGACGGGTTTTACAAGTCGTGGGGTGTGACGGGGCGTCACCCTCCGTCATAAGGGAACGTTACGGCGTCACGACCTAGCCACGTCAGACACACTGGTGCAGCTGACTCTACCCCCCTGGGGTTACCATGACATTACCCCTGGGGTTACCATGACATTACCCCTGGGGTTACCATGACATTACCCATGGGGTACCATGATCTAACCCCTGGGGTACCATGACTTTACCCCTAGGGTACCATGACTTTACCCCTGGGGTACCATGATCTAACCCCTGGGGTTACCATGACTTTACCCCTGGGGTTACCATGACATTACCCATGGGGTACCATGATCTAACTCCAGGCTTACCATGACTTTACCCCTAGGGTACCATGACTTTACCCCTAGGGTACCATGACTTTACCCCTAGGGTACCATGACTTTACCCCTGGGGTACCATGATCTAACTCCTGGGGTACCATGACTTTACCCCTAGGGTACCATGACATTACCCATGGGGGTACCATGACTTTACCCCAGGGGTTACCATGTCTTAACCCCCTTCAGTGGTGCGTTCGTATATATGTTAGGGGGGGAGTATAGTGCCACAAGCATAACAAACACAGTAAGCAGATAAATTCTCTCTCTCTCTCTCTCTCTCTCTCTCTCTCTCTCTCTCTCTCTCTCTCTCTCCCTCCCCATGACACGGGTAGTTTATGTCCCAATTAAGCCAATTCCCCAGCCGCCATTTTCTTTGAAAAAGACGGAATTTTTTGTTTTATTTTGTTATGGCAACCTATTCATAGTATAGTAGAGGGGAAAATCCTAGTAATTAGCCTTCAGTTTCATTCTTAATCGCATGGCATTACTTATTCCTTTATGTAAATAATGTGAACAGAAACATTAACCAAAATTATGTTTCGTTTTGTTAAATGAATATTTTGATATATGCTTTACGATGGTTTGGGAGGTCTTCTACCCCCACACAACTGGGGTCTGGCACCTTACCTTACCTTACGTATACCTTACGATGGTTTGGGAGGTCTTCTACCCCCACACAGCTGGGGTCTGGCACCTTACCTTACCTTACGTATACCTTACGATGGATTGGGAGGTCTTCTACCCCCCATAGCTGGGTCTGGGACCAAACCGTCGTGTCACACACACACACACACACACACACACACACACACACACACACACACACACACACAAACTAGAGGTAAAGTGTCATTCAGGATTTTAAAGGAATTAAATTGAGCCTCAGGTGGGGGCGGCCCCAGCCAGGGAGCGACAATGTACCGCCAGCGGGAGGGTAGCAAAACACCATTAAACATGGCGGTAAACATGCCGAGGGAGGGAGGGAGGGAAGGAAGGAGGGAGGGAAGGAGGCTCCTTGAATTACTTTTATTTTCCAAGTATCCGGGAGGCGTGTCGGGCGCGCCCGTACAGCGCGCAATTCCCCGGGCGACCTGTCAACGAGGACTGAGGCGTGGGTTGAGGGAGGGGTGGCAGGGCGCACGTCTTGGCAAGGGAGTGGAGGAGGAGGAGGAGGAGGTAGGGAGACACGCCGCGTGAAGTGTGGTGTTCTCAACCATCGTTAGGGTCCTAGCGAGGCTGGCTGGGTGGGTCCGGAAGTGGTCATTGGGAAGGGTGAAGTGTGAGGAGACGTCCGTTGTCTTGAAGGAAGGAAGGAAGGATTGAAGGAAGGAAGGATTGAAGGAGACAGTGTGAGGATGCATCGTGTTGACGTCTCCTTCCTACCGACTCGGGTGTCGTAGTGAAGTTACGACAGAGACGTCTCGTTGTGAGGATTTATAGCCATCGGGTGTCGCACACGGGTACGACCTTCCAGCGCGGTGGTACGACCAAAGACGACGGGGAAAAGACCCGACAGCAAGGTGGTACGACCCTTCCCCTTGAGCACGACAGAAAGGCGAAGAACGCGACGCCTGTACGACCCCTTTTCAGTACGGTGATACGACCCCGTACACCACGACTTGCAGACTTTCAAACACGACGGTTCAACCTTGAGGAAGTCGTTACGACCCCTTAGAGATGTCGTTGGTACGACCCCTTGAGCATGATGGGTTTACTGGCACAAGACGAACCAATATGGAATGTAGAACTTGAGCTAATTTTCCTCCAATGTCAGATGAAAAAAAATATGGTAGGCTGGATCCTTCAACCTTCAAAAGAAGAAGAGAAAAACACAAGAGCAGTGATAAGCGGAGAGGTCTCAGAAGCAGTGCTGTTGTGTCGAACAAGGATCTGATTTTTTGCGAACATCACGTTTTCTCCAGATGGGCGGCAAACATAGAAAAATGTGGAAGGAGTCCCCACAGACCGTAGCTTCTCATTTCGATCATCAGAACTTCCAGGACTGGTTCCAGTCGCCAGCTGGACGACAGGCAGGAGAGACGGACCACAATACAGGCAATACAGAAGACTGGAGGGCCTGGTCCACACTGGAAGACGAGGGCCTGATCCCTGGTCCACACTGGAAGATAATCTCTCTCTCTCTCTCTCTCTCTCTCTCTCTCTCTCTCTCTCTCTCTCTCTCTCTCTCTCTCTCTCTCTGGGCTGCTGGGGTGGATTTGGGTTGGGTCGTTGTTGGTCGACCAGGCTGTTGGTGGATGCCTCAAACAGCTCTCATAGACCCCTCCCCCTCCCTCCCTCCCTCCCCCACCCACACAGCTCTCCCCCCCCCCCCACCACAGCCTAGTGTTTATCTTGGGGTAGACCACGGAGGTCTTCTTACCACCCCCCCCAACCCCCTCCAATACTCCCCAGGCTTCTATAAGTTGGGTTTTATCCACGGCCCCCCTGCAAGACCCACGTAACTTCACTACAGCCCCCCCGGCTGCAGACCGCTGCCACAAACAGCTTGACGGATTAGTGGGACAGCAGTAGTTCAGGTTGGTTGGGAGGGAGGCCCAACCGCTGGAAAACCGACGTGTGGTATTTGGAAAGTCAACATTGTCTTGGCCTGTGTAGCGCCAGCCACGTCTCTCTCTCTCTCTCTCTCTCTCTCTCTCTCTCTCTCTCTCTCTCTCTCTCTCTCTCTCTCTCTCTCTCACACACACACACAATGTGAATGGTGGTAACCAAATCCCCCTTGACGGGTGCGTGAGGGGAAAGGGGGGAGGTGGGTGGGCGCTCCGTGGAAAATGGAAACGTCTCTTATCTTTTAGAACTTTGAGGTTTACTGAATATTGTTTGGAGAGAGAGAGAGAGAGAGAGAGAGAGAGAGAGAGAGAGAGAGAGAGAGAGAGAGAGAGAGAGGTGGACTCCCTCACGCAAATAGGAAGATCATCCTGGCAAAGATTCCTTACTGGTTATATATATATATATATATATATATATATATATATATATATATATATATATATATATATATATATATATTGGAAGAGATCGCAATTAAGCATGTGATCAACTAAATTCCTTTCATACCCCAGGGAAATGAAGCGCAAGTTCCCAAGTGCACTTTCATGTAATGATCACATCATCAGGGGAGACACAAGAGAGAAATATAAGTCAGTCGATATACAACGAAGAGACGTAGCTAGGACGCCATTTGGTCAAATTTATAATATATATATATATATATATATATATATATATATATATATATATATATATATATATGTGGATCCAGCCCTCAAAAATACAGAGGCACCCCTCATGTATCATGCGACCATTGTGACAAAATGTTTTCCTTCGATAGATGGCCTCTTTTGTGGCTCTGTAAGGTAGACCTTGGTCCATTTCCGGGGCTTCCTTCATATTCCAGCCTGGAAATAGTCAGTGCATTAGGGCCATTTCCAGGACTCGTCTCATTTTCCAGTCCAGAATCATATTTTGTTTATATTACTCTTGTGTGGAAATGGTGTCACAATTCTCTTTTCATATTTGGCTTATTAAAGAAATGGGTCTCCATTTCAGTGTCTTATATATATGTATATATATATATATATATATATATATATATATATATATATGTATATATATATATATATATATATATATATATATATATATATATATATATATATATATATATATATATTCACTATTTTATTTTAATTTTCATTCCAAAGTCTTCATTGAGGCCAGACCTACATGATCAAGGAAAGGATAAAAAAAAAGGGGAGGGTTAAGATATCTTAAGAAGAAAAAGCTAAAGAAAAGAATTGATGAAGTCAAGACTTTGTATGTTTGGAAGTTGGCATAGGCATGAAAGGGGGGGGGGGGTGAACAGTGTCTGTGGCTGTGTCTTCTGTTTATTTATTGTTGATTGAAGAATTGGCTCAGATGCAGAAAACGAGAGGAAGTGTTGAAGAGTTGGCTCATTTGTAGAAAACGAGAGGAGGGGTAGGTGTGAGGTGTAGGGGGAAAGTAAATAATTCGTCTTTATCACCCATTATCCTGCTTAGAGAACTTGTGCCCGGATGTAATTGTTCTACTGGGCAATTAATCTCAATTTTGCAACAGTGGTAAAGGTAATAGGGGGTGGGTGGGTAACCACACTCCATGATTACTCAACACAGGTTGTGAACTTTTCATAACGAAATGATATTACCCAGACTTTATGAGACTTTGAGTGAAAGTTCGTTCACGTGTCGTACGATCATCAAACGAATGAAAGGAACACCTACCCACAAGGTTCCATTTGAGCGAATGTAAGGAAGGAAGCAACGTAAGACGCATCGAGGAACCAGATCAAGACGAGAGAGAGATAATTTGCAATCGCTGACATTACTACAGATGACGCACATGTCTAGCATCAATGTTGACAGATTATAATCGCGAGATGATATTACTTAAAGACAGTCCCCCCCCCCTACAAAATTAACCTCTCTCTCTCTCTCTCTCTCTCTCTCTCTCTCTCTCTCTCTCTCTCTCTCTCTCTCTCTCTCTCTCTCGTATTCTTTTCTGTCAAGGTAGCGTTAATGTTGACTGATTATAATCGTGAGATAATCTTATCTAAAGATAGTCCAGTCCCCCCTCCTCCCACCCAAGCGAAAATAATCTCTTCTCGTTTTCTTTTTTTTTTTTTTTGTCAAGCTTGCTCGCTCGCCGTTTCCTAACTTAGATAAAGGGGGCGCCGCCATTCTGTTGTTTACGTTGATTTTCGTCAGAAATTTCGTCCCATTTCCCCCTGTGGTTTTGATTCACCTTCTGTTTACGTCTTCCTTCATGCCTTCCCTCCCCCTCCATCTACTTCATTCCTTCATTCCTCAGTCTGTTATTGGGGGGGGGGGGGGAGAGAGAAAGAGCTCTCTCTCTCTCTCTCTCTCTCTCTCTCTCTCTCTCTCTCTCTCTCTCTCTCTCTCTCTCTCTCTCTCTCTCTCCTTCCCTCCCTCTCTCTCCCTCCGCTTCCATCTCCTTTCCCCTCACGCCATTGTCGTCGTCGTCGTCTCTCCATCTACATGGAAGAGAAACTCATTTTACGGTCCCTCCTCCTCCTCCTCCTCCACCTCCTCCTCCTCCTCTTGCTCCTCCTTCTCCTCTTGCTCCTCCTCCTCCTCCTCCTACCTCATCAGGAGACCTTTACCGAAGCTCCCTGTTACGTAACTCTGCCACGCCATGTCCCGTGGCGGTAGGGAGCGCCGCTCCCTGTCCAGGGAGAGGGAAGGGATTGTGCTGGGAGACAGGTTAGGGGATGGGGATAGATGGATGTATGGGAGAGTGTCTGTAGGAGAGGGGCGTCGTGGAGTGGTGCGCTCTGGCCCTCCAGCTGTAGGGCCAGTGTTGTGGCATGTTGGGTACTGGGCGTCTGTGGGAGGTACCTTCCCTCCCCGAACTTCACCTTTAATTTCTCTAGTGTGTGTGTGTGTGTGTGTGTGTGTGTGTGTGTGTACCGTCTTTGTGATCTCTGGATGGTCCTTGGGTACGACGGTACGATCCCCATGCAACGTGTTGTAGCACCCTCGAACGTAACAGTACGATCCTTTGAGGGTGACGGTACGTTGTGTGTTCACGACGCGTCGGTACGACACTCTGAGCCTATCGAGTGCGATGCCGTGGATAAGGGTCGTACCGCCGTGTCGTGTTTTAAGAGTCGTACCCTTGTGTTCAAGAGTCGTACCGTCGTGTTTCATGAGTCGAACAGTTGTGTTCAAGGGTCGTACCGTCGTTTCATGAGCCATATCCTTGTGCTCAAGGGTCGTACCGTCGTGTTCAAGGGTCGTACCATCGTGCTCAAGGGTCGCACCGTCGTGCTCAAGGGTCGCACCGTCGTGCTCAAGGGGTCGTACCGTCGTCTTCAAGGGGTCAAGCATTTTTAAGAGCACTTAATTCTCAGTTTTGGTTGAGGGAGAGAGAGGGGGGAGATGAGTGGGTTGGCACTTTCTCGACCCGTCCCGCCAAGTCGTTCGAGGGGACCTAGTGGGTGGGTGGGATCTCTCTGGCTGGTCGTTGGTCGTAGGAGCCTCGACAGGTCGTCTGCATTTTAGATGGACGTCGACCAGATTGGGTCGTGCTGCGTATGGTCGTGAAAGACGGACTCCGTTGTGTTCCCTGAGGCCACTTGGTCGACTGGTTGATTGGTAGTCTGTCCTAGTTATATTGACGTATCGTAGAGAGAGAGAGAGAGAGAGAGAGAGAGAGAGAGAGAGAGAGAGAGAGAGAGAGAGAGTGGATGTTCATTATACCTGTGAAAAAAAATAGAGGAAGTGACTTTTCCTCTACTTACTACTGTCTCTTGCTTCCGGCTGAAAAACCACTCTCTCCGTTTTTCCCGGAGCACGGAACCAACCAGCCTCCGTTTTCTGTTGGACACGGTTGCCTCACACACACACACACACACACACACACACACACACACACACACACACACACACACACCCAACAACAACTACTTTTCAGTTCAGGCCGCCCAGCGCCGTCGGGGTCTCAGGTGGGAGGGAGGGAGGGAGTGGGTCAACCTTACCATATATATAGAACCTTGTACACCAGGTAGGCCGCCCGCTCACCCTCCCCCACCTCCTCCACCACACACTCCCTGGGGCTCACTCCTCCTCTGCCCCTCCACCCACCTTCCAACCCCCCACCACCCTCCCTCCCTCCCTCGCTCCCTCGCTTCGTCCCCCAACACAACGCAGCCTCCCTCCCATGCCTCGCCTCCTCCTCTCCAACAATCACCTCTCCCCCCATCCAACAACCTACACCTTCTACTGTTTATGGCCTCTCTCTCTCTCTCTCTCTCTCTCTCTCTCTCTCTCTCTCTCTCTCTCTCTCTCTCTCTCTAGAGTGAGCTAACAATCAGGCCCGCCTACTCTACAAACCCATGTGAGCCTATGTTTACGAAGCTGTTCTTAATCAGATGTTCTAGTGTGTGTGTAAGTGTGTGTGTGTGTGTGTGTGTGTGTGTGTGTGTGTGTGTGTGTGTGTGTGTGTGTATGTGTGTGTGTGTGTGTGTGTGTGTGTTCGTCTATGTGTTCACGGACGTAATCCACTTCGATCCCAGAGTTCTAAGAGACTGAACACACAGCGGGAAAGAGAGAGAATTTGTAGTATCATCGATGAAGAGAGAGAGAGAGAGAGAGAGAGAGAGAGAGAGAGAGAGAGAGAGAGAGAGAGAGAGAGAGATAGTGTGGACATTGCTTATTTTCTTTTTTTATATTCGATTTCGCTCAGGCTTTTGACGAAGACAACAACAGAATATTGCGAGATGAAAGGAATGAAGAGACCTTTACTTCCACTTTGCAGATGGGCAGAAGTGAACCCATGATGGGGTTGTCACGAAGAGTAATTTTTGCAAGTGAGTCTTGGAACAATGAAGTGTACGTTGATGATGATGATGATGATGCCTAGTGTTTACGTCAAAGTACCATCAATAAAATTGATAAAGAGAGGGAAAGGAAGAATTCAGAGATCGAGCAATCATATGTAAAAAAAACTTGATATCAAAGAGCATATTAAATTAACTCTATTAAGGCAGAGAGTGAGCGAGCGGTACGATCATGAGAAGTCTCAAAACGAGACACACACACACACACACACACACACACACACACACACACACACACACACACACACGGAAAACCATTCATGAAAATTTTTTTTTTTTTTGTCTTTTTTTAAGGTGTACGTAAGAAGTTAGAGTGAGTGAATATACTCGTGTGTCGTATATGGATTCCCTAGGCAGAGATCCATGGAGATAAGGAAGTTAGAGAGAGAGAGAGAGAGAGAGAGAGAGAGAGAGAGAGAGAGAGAGAGAGAGAGAGAGAGAGTACACAGAAACATTCCAGCGGAGGTCGTGTGTCTGGGACGTATGAATGAAGAACCACGAGAGAGGCTGAAGAAAAAGAATGAAAGAAAAAAAATACAACTCGAACTTTACAGTCGAGAAGAAGAAGAAGAAGAAGAAGAAGAAGAAGAAGAAGAAGGAAAAGAAGAAGAAGAAGAAGAAAAAGAAGGAGACGAAGAAGAAGAAGAAGAAGAAGAAGAAGAAGAAGAAGAAGAAGGAAAAGAAAAAGAAGGAGACGAAGAAGAGGAAGAAGAAGACCAACAAGGAGAAGAAGAAGAAGACGAAGAAGAACAAGGAGACGAAGAAGAAGAAGAAGAAGAAGGAGAAGAAGAAGGAGAAGAAGAAGAAGAAGAAGAAGAAGAAGGAAAAGGACAACCAACACATGACAGCAGAGGGAAGGATTTAAAGGAGACATGTTCTGAAGTGCAGAGCATCGTAACAAGTTAGGAAGGAAGAAGAGTTCATGGAAGACTTGGACAGACGGACTATGGAATAAACCAGGATGGCTTCAATCATGTGCGAGAGTTCCGCAAAGAAAGGTAGTGGCAAAAGACTGTTCCACGTACCGCCAGGGACAACAACAACAACAACAACAACAACAGCAGCAGCAGCAGCAGCAGAGACATTCAAAAGCAAACTTGATACATGGTTAAGGTCAGTCCCAGATCGAGCGAGAGTGCTTGACCATTTTGTGAGAGGATGGATGATTGGTAGGTGACTCTGACACGTAGAGCGAGTCGTGCGTTGAGCACGACGCGCCAGGCAAGACCTCACATCTCTCTCTCTCTCTCTCTCTCTCTCTCTCTCTCTCTCTCTCTCTCTCTCGGCAGCGTAGCCCAATCGCCAGTGGAGCCAGACCATTTAAAGCCTTGTTTACATATAGCTCTGCCAATATTGCGATTCAATTTGAACCAATCAGACATCGGTTATGTGATTGGGTGAGAGCGGGGGGGATGTGATTGGGTGATAGGGATAAAGTGGGTTTGTGGATGGTTGGACAAGGGATATGCCACAGCGTGATTAGAGGCTAATTATTAGGAATGTTAATTAAAGTAAGGGTGTGCTGGCTTGATAAGTTGGCCAACATTGGTAACATTGTTGTAGAGTCTTGCAAAGGTGTTGTTACACTGGTAGGTCGATTGCTACATTGGTTGGTCGATTGCTACACTGGTAGGTCGATTGTTACACTGGTAGGTCGATTGTTAGTGGTTGGTCGATTGTTACATTGGTAGGTCGATTGCTACATTGGTAGGTCGATTGTTACACTGGTAAGTCGATTGTTACACTGGTAGGTCGATTGTTACACTGGTAGGTCGATTGCTACACTGGTAGGTCGATTGTTACACTGGTAGGTCGATTGCTACACTGGTAGGTCGATTGCTACACTGGTAGGTCGATTGTTACACTGTAGGTCGATTGTTTCACTGGTAGGTCGATTGTTTCACTGGTAGGTCGATTGTTACACTGTAGGTCGATTGTTTCACTGGTAGGTCGATTGTTTCACTGGTAGGTCGATTGTTACACTGTAGGTCGATTGTTTCACTGGTAGGTCGATTGTTACACTGTAGGTCGATTGTTACACTGTAGGTCGATTGTTACACTGTAGGTCGATTGTTACACTGTAGGTCGATTGTTTCACTGGTAGGTCGATTGCTACATTGGTAGGTCGATTGTTTCACTGGTAGGTCGATTGCTACACTAGTAGGTCGATTGTACACTGGTAGGTCGATTGTTACACTGTAGGTCGATTGTTACACTGTAGGTCGATTGTTACACTGGTAAGTCGATTGTTACACTGGTAGGTCGATTGCTACACTGGTAGGTCGATTGTTACACTGGTAGGTCGATTGCTACACTGGTAGGTCGATTGTTACACTGGTAAGTCGATTGTTACACTGGTAAGTCGATTGTTACACTGTAGGTCGATTGTTACACTGGTAAGTCGATTGTTACACTGTAGGTCGATTGTTACACTGGTAAGTCGATTGTTACACTGGTAAGTCGATTGTTACACTGGTAAGTCGATTGTTACACTGTAGGTCGATTGTTACACTGGTAAGTCGATTGTTACACTGTAGGTCGATTGTTACACTGGTAAGTCGATTGTTACACTGGTAGGTCGATTGTTACACTGGTTGGTCGATTGCTACACTGGTAGGTCGATTGTTACACTGGTAGGTCGATTGTTACACTGGTAGGTCGATTGTTACACTGGTAGGTCGATTGTTACACTGGTAAGTCGATTGTTACACTGGTAAGTCGATTGTTACACTGTAGGTCGATTGTTACACTGGTAGGTCGATTGTTACACTGTAGGTCGATTGTTACACTGGTAGGTCGATTGCTACACTAGTAGGTCGATTGTACACTGGTAGGTCGATTGTTACACTGTAGGTCGATTGTTACACTGTAGGTCGATTGTTACACTGGTAGGTCGATTGTTACACTGGTAGGTCGATTGCTACACTGGTAGGTCGATTGTTACACTGGTACGTCGATTGCTACACTGGTAGGTCGATTGTTACACTGGTAGGTCGATTGCTACACTGGTAGGTCGATTGCTACACTGGTAGGTCGATTGTTTCACTGGTAGGTCGATTGCTACACTAGTAGGTCGATTGTTACACTGTAGGTCGATTGTTACACTGGTAAGTCGATTGCTACTCTGGTAGGTCGATTGTTTCACTGGTAGGTCGATTGCTACACTGGTAGGTCGATTGCTACACTGGTAGGTCGATTGCTACACTGGTAGGTCGATTGCTACACTAGTAGGTCGATTGTTACACTGGTAGGTCGATTGTTACACTGGTAAGTCGATTGTTACACTGGTAGGTCGATTGCTACATTGGTAGGTCGATTGTTACACTGGTAAGTCGATTGTTACACTGGTAAGTCGATTGTTACACTGGTAAGTCGATTGTTACACTGTAGGTCGATTGTTACACTGTAGGTCGATTGTTACACTGTAGGTCGATTGTTACACTGGTAGGTCGATTGTTACACTGTAGGTCGATTGTTACACTGGTAGGTCGATTGTTACACTGTAGGTCGATTGCTACACTGGTAGGTCGATTGTTACACTGGTAGGTCGATTGTTACACTGGTAGGTCGATTGCTACACTGGTAGGTCGATTGTTACACTGGTAGGTCGATTGTTACACTGGTAGGTCGATTGCTACACTAGTAGGTCGATTGTTACACTGGTAGGTCGATTGTTACACTGTAGGTCGATTGTTACACTGTAGGTCGATTGTTACACTGGTAAGTCGATTGCTACTCTGGTAGGTCGATTGTTACACTGTAGGTCGATTGTTTCACTGGTAGGTCGATTGCTACACTGGTAGGTCGATTGCTACACTGGTAGGTCGATTGTTACACTGGTAGGTCGATTGCTACACTAGTAGGTCGAGTGTTTCACTGTAGGTCGATTGTTACACTGGTAGGTCGATTGCTACACTGGTAGGTCGATTGCTACATTGGTAGGTCGATTGTTACACTGGTAGGTCGATTGTTACACTGGTAGGTCGATTGTTACACTGGTAGGTCGATTGTTACACTGGTAGGTCGATTGTTACACTGGTAGGTCGATTGTTACACTGGTAGGTCGATTGTTACACTGGTAGGTCGATTGCTACACTGTAGGTCGATTGTTACACTGTAGGTCGATTGTTACACTGGTAAGTCGATTGTTACACTGTAGGTCGATTGTTACACTGGTAGGTCGATTGTTACACTGGTAAGTCGATTGCTACTCTGGTAGGTCGATTGCTACACTAGTAGGTCGATTGTTTCACTGGTAGGTCGATTGCTACACTGGTAGGTCGATTGTTACACTGTAGGTCGATTGTTACACTGGTAAGTCGATTGTTACACTGGTAGGTCGATTGCTACACTGGTAGGTCGATTGCTACATTGGTAGGTCGATTGTTACACTGTAGGTCGATTGTTACACTGGTAGTCGATTGTTACACTGTAGGTCGATTGTTTCACTGGTAGGTCGATTGTTACACTGGTAAGTCGATTGTTACACTGGTAGGTCGATTGTTACACTGGTAAGTCGATTGTTACACTGTAGGTCGATTGTTACACTGGTAAGTCGATTGTTACACTGGTAAGTCGATTGTTACACTGGTAGGTCGATTGTTACACTGTAGGTCGATTGTTACACTGGTAGGTCGATTGTTACACTGGTAGGTCGATTGTTTCACTGGTAGGTCGATTGTTACACTGTAGGTCGATTGTTACAACTGGTAGGTCGATTGTTACAACTGGTAGGTCGATTGTTACACTGGTAGGTCGATTGCTACACTGGTAGGTCGATTGTTTCACTGGTAGGTCGATTGTTACACTGGTAGGTCGATTGCTACACTGGTAGGTCGATTGTTACACTGGTAGGTCGATTGCTACACTGGTAGGTCGATTGCTACACTGGTAGGTCGATTGTTACACTGGTAAGTCGATTGTTACACTGGTAGGTCGATTGCTACACTGGTAGGTCGATTGCTACACTGGTAGGTCGATTGTTACACTGTAGGTCGATTGTTACACTGGTAAGTCGATTGCTACTCTGGTAGGTCGATTGTTACACTGTAGGTCGATTGTTACACTGTAGGTCGATTGTTACACTGGTAGGTCGATTGTTACACTGGTAGGTCGATTGCTACACTGGTAGGTCGATTGTTACACTGGTAAGTCGATTGTTACACTGGTAGGTCGATTGTTACACTGTAGGTCGATTGTTACACTGTAGGTCGATTGTTACACTGGTAAGTCGATTGTTACACTGGTAGGTCGATTGTTACACTGGTAGTCGATTGTTACACTGGTAAGTCGATTGCTACTCTGGTAGGTCGATTGCTACACTGGTAGGTCGATTGTTACACTGGTAGTCGATTGTTACACTGGTAGGTCGATTGCTACACTGGTAGGTCGATTGCTACATTGGTAGGTCGATTGTTACACTGGTAGGTCGATTGCTACACTGGTAGGTCGATTGTTACACTGGTAAGTCGATTGTTACACTGGTAGGTCGATTGTTACACTGGTAGGTCGATTGCTACACTGGTAGGTCGATTGTTACACTAGTAGGTCGATTGTTACACTGGTAAGTCGATTGTTACACTGGTAGGTCGATTGTTACACTGGTAAGTCGATTGTTACACTGTAGGTCGATTGTTACACTGGTAGGTCGATTGTTACACTGGTAGGTCGATTGTTACACTGGTAGTCGATTGTTACACTGGTAAGTCGATTGTTACACTGTAGGTCGATTGTTACACTGGTAAGTCGATTGTTACACTGGTAGGTCGATTGCTACACTGGTAGGTCGATTGTTTCACTGGTAGGTCGATTGCTACACTGGTAGGTCGATTGTTACACTGGTAAGTCGATTGTTACACTGGTAGGTCGATTGTTACACTGGTAAGTCGATTGTTACACTGGTAAGTCGATTGTTACACTGGTAGTCGACACCACACACTGTCCCTCTCTGTACTCTCTCTCTCTCTCTCTCTCTCTCTCTCTCTCTCTCTCTCTCTCTCTCTCTCTCTCTCTCAATCCAGACCCCGGGTGGAGGCCCTCATCCAGGCCAAGCCTCGGGGGTGGAGCCTGGGAAAGAAGAAAGCACAACCTCCCTCCCTCCCTTCCTCTGAACATTTGGAGAATGATGGAAGACAAAAGAAGAATTTAAGATTCTTTTTCTCTCTTCTTCCCCCCCTTTTTTTTTTTTATTAAGCAAGGAGGCTGGGGGTGGGGGTGGGATGGGGGCTGGTGGAGGGTGGATTGGGGGGTTGTAGTTGCTGCAGGTCCCCCAGCCTGGGGTCAGGTCCACGTGGGGAGGGAGGTGGGGAGGTGGTGGAGGTAGCTGTTGCTGGTCCCCCTCCCCAACCCCCCAGCCTGGGCTGCTATAACTCAGTGTCTGTGTGTGTGTGTGTGTGTGTGTGTGTGTGTGTGTGTGTGTAGGGAGGAGAGAGACGCCCTCCGGAACACCTCCCTTCATGTTTCCATCTTTATGACTCCCCCCCATCCGCCGCCCCCCCCACTGCAATTAACTGCTCACGACGCGTCGCTACCTTAACTCCGTCTCGTGCGCTAATGACCTTGTAATGGCTCGTGGAAGTGGTTGATTCATTCCATTGGTTTAACCCAAGCGGAACCGATGGTTAATGTTAGGGAGGGGGGGGTGGTCTGGCTGTGTAGGGAGAGAGAGAGAGAGAGAGAGAGAGAGAGAGAGAGAGAGAGAGAGAGAGAGAGAGAGAGAGGCTTGTCAGGGTGTTTCATGTTGTGGGATATGATCTCGCGCAAGGTGGACGTAGTGATGATAGTGTAGGGCCGGGTGGCGATGATGGCCAGTATGGTAACAGATGAACACAAGGCAGGAGACAGGACAAGTACCGTGAAGCAGTAGAAGGACGTGGAGGAGGAGGAGCACCACCACTGCCCTTCCCACCTCTCCCTCCGGCTCAACGGCCGTAATGGTGGTGGTGGTGGTGGTACGCGGTTGGATGTCGGGTGGTGCGGTGCGGTGCGATGCGGTGTGGCCGGGTCCAGTAGCCCCTGCGCCACATCCAGCGGCTGGCAAGTATTGTTTTCCGGGAGTTCGTTCACCGAGGAGCCCTTTGTTCAGCGTCGGACCCGCAGTGTGTCTGTGTGGCGCCCCCGCCCCCGCCCGTAAGACCTTGGCGCCATCACCACCCCCTCTCTCCTCCTCTTCATCAGCCAGGGTGTTTAGTAGAGACGTGTAGTGAAGATGTTCCGTGTTACATAAGAGGTAAAGTTGCTGGAGGCTAGAGCGAATATCAGAGGGGAAGATTGCAGAGGAGCCTTTCCAAGTTAGAGGTGTTCCTCAAGGCTCAGTCTTGGCACCGCTCTTGTTTCTGTGTTGATCGTGTGCCAGACGACTTGAGAGATCAGACACAGATATAAACATCCATTCTAAAAAGCTGAACGATTTAGAAAATTTACTATTGGTTTAGTTGATGGTCGAAGGAGGTGTTTTTTTTTTAATGAAGGAATTTTTTCCCTTACGGTGGCGTATTGTTCTTTGGGTACATAACAACAGATCATCATTAACAAAATTAGGATCTGTTATGGTGATCATTTCTACAGCATTTCTTGTAGAGTTATGAGATATGTTGATCTGCTGCTTGTAATCATCTGTCTCCCAGGGATCAAAAAAGTCTTTTTCTTCGTGTGATTACATAACTTTACGAAAGTAGGTAGATCTCCCATGCTTTCCCCGATATGCAAGGAAGGACAGGACGAAATAAGAATTCTCTGATGCTACATACCATGTATATGGATATGTATGCCTGCTGGTGTGGGTGTTGGGGCCAGCACAACATGGTCTCACGACAGATAATGCGCTTGTTGACGTAAGGGGGTTATGTATACTACTTCACATTACCCCAAGTCATTTTCTATGAAAAAGGGTCCTGGTGTTACCCAGGACCTCTGTAAGGAATACTCCCAGTAGCAGGGTAGTGTAGACTCCTTTGGTAGTGAGTGCTTGGACGAGACTTTGCTCCCGATGATACAGCCATTGGGCAAAGGTGACTGACCCTTTTTCCTCCCTGGCGGTGTAACCTCGAGCAGGCAGAGCCCGGTAACACCTTCAGATGGCTGTCTTTCTGTGTTTAGTATCATTCATGGAGGGGTAAAGTCGTGGTGTGGCGTTACTGGTCATCATGAGAGAGGTCGAGAGGGTGTGTGTGTCGTAACCCCGGGGCGACTACGGCAGATCAGGTAAGAAGAGGAACAGATGGAATGCAATAGTTTTCCCTCCATTTCCTCAGGACAGGAGACCATTCTTTGGACGTCGCCTGCTTGCCATACGTTCCCGTGTTATGAAATGATACAATATCCTGTAGGGTTAACGAGGGACTCATATGAAAAACTCCCTCTGTGGCCCAGTGAATGGAGGAACACGGAACTGAACTTGCCTAGTGTTGTTTGTCTCTTGTGTTGGGGAAAATGATTTGGTAAACAGAGAAGAGGTAGTAAAAGCTTTGCGGAAGATGAAAGCCGGCAAGGCTACGGGTTTGGATGGACATCATCAAGTCTGGTAGGTGTCTTATCTTTGTGTTGCTTATGGAGCAGAGAGATAAATGGTGTGTTGACGTTGTGACAGAGGTAAGGAGGGGGAGTCTTTCAGTACTGTGCCTATAACTCATTTCGCCTCATTCAACCCAAATAACATCATACTCGAGATATCGTATCGTCTTTTGAGGACTATAACCATTTTAATGACCTCGATCATTAAGTCTACTTCTGAATGACGTGTTAGAATATATTTTTAAAATGAAAATCATCATTAGATACATTGATAGTTCCCCTTGAAGCCTGCTCCAACATGAGGTGTGAGTGGAGAGAAGGGGGAGACATTTACATCATGAGGACATGATTGGAGTGAGGGCGGAGGAGTGAGTTGTGTGGGAGGCCGGTCGACAGCTTCTGTCACATCTAAAGTATACCATGAGGGGAGCAGGACAAGCAAGCTGTGGGAGGGGCGGCTGTGGGTTGGTTCTTCACGCCCACATCTGTATGT
>NC_092233.1:59489359-59546859 GCF_036320965.1 Panulirus ornatus
CCTGACCTCGACGCTGCAGTGTTCAGTGTACATTTGTGTAGTAGTAGTAGTAGTAGTAGTAGTAGTAGTAGTAGTCGTAGTCGCAGTAGTAGTAATAGTAGTAGTAGTAGTAGTAGTAGTAGTAGTAGTAGTAGTAATAGTAGTATTCGTAATATTAGTAGAGAGAGAGAGAGAGAGAGAGAGAGAGAGAGAGAGAGAGAGAGAGAGAGAGAGAGAGAGAGAGAGCCCTCGAGATGAATAGGCTGGAATGATACCCCGCTTGTAGACGGTACTGTGTTCTGATCTTACGTTGCTTAAAGGCCACCAGAGGCCACCAGAGACCATGGTAGGCCACCAGAGGCCACCGAAGACCACCAGAGGACACTGGAGACCACGGAAGGCCACCAGAGGCCACCAAAGGCCATCATAGGCCACCAAAGGCCACAGTAGGCCACCAGAGGCCACATTAGACCACAGTAGGCCACTGGGGGACTTTTACGTTCTCTGGATTAAGAACGTAAGTTTCCGTCTTATTCGAGAGTGTTCAGACCCTTGATCACGACGGTACGACCCTTGATCACGACGGTACGACCCTTGATCACGACGGTACGACCCTTGATCACGACGGGACGACCCCTTGATCACGACGGTACGACCCCTTGATCACGACGGTACTTCCCTTGATCACGACGGTACGACCCTTTGAACACGACGGTACGACCCCTTGAGCACACGACGGTACAACCGTTGAGCACGACGGTACGACCCTTTGATCACGACGGTACTTCCCTTGATAACGACTGTACGACCCCTTGAGCACGACGGGACGACCCTTGGGTAGTACTGAGCCTTGGCTACGTCAGGAGAAGCTGATGGCAACAGCCTTGAACAGAACTCAGCTCAGCTTTCCATGCATTCCAGACCTAGAGACTTCCAGACGTTCCAGGGGATAATAATACTGAAAGCGCCTTTTAGTCCCCCTTCCAGGATAAATGGTGCCTTGCTCCGACGCTTGCCTTTTAAAGCGGATTAAATGGCCGACTTGGGACAAAGGACGTTTAAAAGTCGGGCATTGAGCGACACACGTTAGCGAGCGGCGGAAGAATGACTGAATATTCAGTGCCTTTCCAACACCATGTGAAGACACCGATGGGGGGAAATGGACTGGCCTCAGAGGTGTATCTCAAAAGAGTGAGGTCGCCCAACCTGGAAACCGTGAGGTTGTGCTGTGAGTAAACCTGGAACCTAGTGGTGGTTGTGGTGCTCAAGAGATTCCAGGGACGGAAGACCATGGTGGCGTTGTCCTTTCGAAGTTACGAAGGGGTTTTGTGAAGTGAAGCTCTGGAAGTGTTGATGGAGGGAGGTTGGTTCTTATGTTCCCGACCGGTGGACGTGGCTTCCCTCCTAGGTGCTGAGGTAGCCCCATATATATATATATATATATATATATATATATATATATATATATCGTAAGATGGGGTGGCGACGGGAATGAATGAGGGCAGACAGTATGAATTATGTACATGTGTGTATATGTATATGTCTCTGTGTGTATATATATATATATATATGTATACGTTGAGATGTATAGGTATGTATATGTGCTGTGTGTGTAGACGTGTATGTATGTACATGTGTGTGTGGGTGGGTTGGGCCATTCTTTCGTCTGTTTCCTTGCGCTACCTCGCTAACGCGGGAGACAGCGACAGAGTATAATAAATATGAATAAAAAAAAATATCGTAAGAACATTCATCAGGCTCTGGTAGAAAACAACACCGGGTCGTTCCATTCCAAGCGTTCCCTGTCTACCCTTTCATTCCAGGGTTCCCCTTGGTCAACACAGACCAGCATACCCGCCTCCTAGCCTAGCCAGAAGCCAACATGGCTGCCAGACCATCTGCCTCCCAAGAAATTGGCCGAGAAATTGTATGAAGCCGCTCAGCTCTCGTAAGAATAAAGCAGATGTGTTCCAGTCGGCGATTCTGGAAATACTGGAGGCTCCAGGGCCAGAAATAAGCTAAATAGGATGCAGTTCCTTCCCTCTCATTTCATTCGCAATTCCTTCCCCCCTAAACTTAATATTCCTCGTTTGTATATTTCCTTTGTTTTCCTAAAGAACAGTTAGTTCTTGGCTTCACGGGAGATGCAAATTGACCTGTTTATGACCTGTAGGTCTGTTTATGAAGCGTATATTGTCTGAGATTGGATTTGACGAACCATATTGTTTTGATTGGAGCTGCCAGCGATTGGGAGAGTAGCATTTCATCACGGTCTGTGATTGGCTAACGATTTTGGCACCACCATCCAACACGGTTTACGATTGGTTAAGGATTGGGAGGTATCTAAGCCGGTCTCTGATTGGTTGTTGGTAGTCCAAGCTGTGGCATAATGTTTCTGGACACCTTTTTGCTTTAAGCGTGTACTGAGAAAGCTTTAGTTTAACGTGTGCAAGGTGCATAGGGCTTAATATACCTAGTGAGAAAGCTTAGCTTTAACATCATAGATCTATGACTTTTTAATCTGTTAAATGGCTTCCTCTTGAAGCACTTAGCCTTATTGCTCTTTAGATAACTTTTCTACACATTTTGGCTCCAATTGTTCTGGGTAGAACATGGGAGTTTATTTCCTATGCCTCAGGGGTATATATTGTTTGGTCCTCTTTTTTCAATTTAGCTTGAATAGTCTGCAGCATATATATATATATATATATATATATATATATATATATATATATATATATATATATATATATATATATATATTGGAAAGGGTCACAATTGAGCGTGTGATCAAGTATATTCCTATGAGCCCCCGGGGAAATGAAACACAAGTAAATTCCGAAGTGTCATTGGTAGGTACACGAAAGTGCACTTGAGAAACACTGATCGTGTTTCATTTCCCCGTGGACTCATAGGAATATATATACATATATATATATATATATATATATATATATATATATATATATATATATATATATATATATATATATAAAAGGCTGAGCCTTTATTTAAATAAAAGACTCCTCAGTTGAGTTACGTACTAGGGGAAGCGTTCAGCATCTCGACGAAACTAGTGTTTGCCCAGCTGGTGCAGTCTGCTGCTGGTCCTGTAGCTCATTAGGGCCAAGTTTCGGGTCCAGTCAGCCAGCTTTGAAACACAAGTTTCGGTCCAGTGAAACGTGGAACTGAAGTCCTTGTGTTCGGTGAACATTTTTCATTGTTTTACGTTTCGTTGGCTTTTCCTTTACCCACTGTGGTGGGTCAGTGGGTAGTCTGGTTTGGTCTACCAGCCTGTTTGTGGCTGTGGTTCTCCTAGTGAGGGGGTCTGGTCTACCAGGCTGTTTGTGGCTGCAGGTCTCCTGGTTAGGGGTCTGGTCTACCAATCTGTTTGTGGCCTGCAGGTCTCCTTTCGTAATATATTTTCTACCGCTGTGAATTCAGCCCACATGTGTGTGTGTGTGTTAAGCCACAGTGAATCACTGTGGTTTTTTTTTTCTTTTTCTTTTTCTCGGGTAGATCGAATCCCCTTTGCCACCAGACCTGTAGCGCCCCCACAGGTGCAGTGTAAGAAGTTGAACAAGATTCTCTTGGGGGGAAATTGCATAGCGTAATGGAATAGGTCGTAAAATTTGGAATTCAATAACGGGTTTCGGAGCACAACACAAATTCTTGTGTAAAATGACAATTTGTTGCCCGTCTTAAGTGTATGGTAGTTTTATGTTCGTATTTTAATATTAGATTACTTATCCTCGTTTTCTTGAAGGTGACTTGACGATGCAATATTTTCGTCAATTTCTCTTATAATTACTAATGACTTTAGATGAAAGACGAGCGAGGGAATGAACCATTTGATATATTTCAGTGTCCCCCCTTCACCCCCCCCCTCCCTAAGAATTCATGTTCTTCAGAAAACGAGATTTTCGTGAAAATATTCCATTTTCTACCGAGTGTTGGCTGTGGGGGGGAGGGGAGTGGTGGTGTTCGGTTCCTTATCTTCCCTTTCTTCTGACAACTGTGTTTTTACCTTGTGTGGCGTTCGATTCTAAATTCATTATAGGCCCAATATTTTTTTTTTCCCCTTTTCCTTTTTGAAAGAGACTCCGGGAAAATGAAAGGAAATGGCTTGTCAGGCTCTGATACACCGAGTCATCTTATCAGTATGTTCATCTCGCGCGCATGAGAGAATGTGTGGGGAGGGTGCATGACGTGGTGGGGTGTGGGTGTGGGGGAGCGAGCGAGAACTCGGGCGTCCCAAGGGGCCATGGGCTGCGGTGGTCGACCCCCTTCCCATCACAGCGTATGGGTTCGAATCCTGCCTGGTTATGGCGGCAGGAAGGAACAGAGAAAGGGGCGCTCCCAAGTGAAGATATTCCTTCAAAGGCTCAGTCTTCTGTTCTTAATGCTACCTCGCTAACGCGGGAAATGGCGAATATGTATGTGTATATATATATATATATATATATATATATATATATATATATATATATATATATATATATGATAAAAGATATATGTATGATAAAGAATATATATAACATTAATGGTCTGGCCTTGATTAGGGTCTCAGCTGCCCCTGTCGTCTCATTTAAAAACAACATAAAAGAATTGTAAGTAATTGTAATTAAAAATGAACGATTTATATTAATTTCTCCTGCGTGGGGTGAGTCTGTATGTAGCTTTTGATGTTTAACACCCCCCCCCCCCCCCCAAGCTGCAAGGCTCCTTCGATGTTGCAGACTTTCCAAATATCCTCTATACTTCCTCTAGCAGATCAGCATCTTTGTTTTTTTTTCCCTCTTTCAAGCGCGATGACCGAACTGGTGATAGATAATCCAATTCGGGTGTAATGGGATTCGGGAATTGTGGTCGGGTGTGAGAGAGTGTGTTGAGAGGGAGTTTAGGGTGTGTGAGGAGAGTGTGTTGAGAGTGAGTTTAGGGTGTGGGAGAGTGTGTTGAGAGTGAGTTAGGGGTGTGAGGAGAGTGTGTTGAGAGTGAGTTTAGGTTGTGAGGAGAGTGTGTTGAGAGTGAGTTTAGGTTGTGAGGAGAGTGTGTTGAGAGTGAGTTAGAGTGTGTTGAGGGTGATTTAGGGTGTGTGGAGAGAGCGTCTTGGCAAGTAGAGTTCGTGTCGAAGCGTAAGGAGAGTATTTTAGGGTATGGGGGGAGGTATGTTAGAGTGCGGGGTCCCGGAGATACGTTGCACTGTTCTGGAGTGTGTTAGGATGAGGGGGAGGGGTGTATTGAAGTGCGGGAGAGTGGGTGAGTAAGGGTGCGGGGAGGGAGGGGTAGAGTGTTGGAATGCAAGGAGGGTGTACTGGCGTGCTGTGGGAGTGTGTTGGGGGTGTGGGGGAGAGTGCGTTAGGAATGCGGGGAGTGTATCGGAGGTGCGTGGAGAGTGTGTTAAACTATCGATAACCCCCCATCGTTGGCAAGACCCGATCTGGTTGGATATACTGCCAAACTATTCCTTTTAGAAAGGCCTGTATCTCTGTCTGTAGTTATTCGCCATTACATGAAAGAAATGCTGTATTATACATACCTCTGTTGTTGACCTTTGAACCCTTCGCCATTCTCGCACAATGCCCGCCAGGGTAGGTGTAAGTGCTTGCTGGTAGAGAGATAAGTTTGATGACTCCATATTCAATTAGACCTGGGTCTCGTACGCGCTCGAAGTGACCTGGGCGAGACGCCATTCACATACGCGCGTGTCGTCTTTAACTCTTTGATACGTACGCAGTGATATCTGGAATGTTGGTCGGAGGCAGAGAACTTCTGTGTCTAATGACATAACTTGGGAAAGGTCTGTTACGTCTGTGGCACAGCCACAGACGTGGCAGGGTGTGACATAGAGAGTGTGCTCTGTTCTGTTGTCAAAGATCTCATCTCTCCTGTTGGGGAGTTTATAACTGTAACAACAGGGTCGTTTATGGTAAAATTCGACAGCCAACGGGGAAAAATATGACAGGACTTGCCTCGCCTTTCTCTCCCATTGACGTGTGAGGGGACATGATTATTATTTTGGGGGGGGAGGGAGCTTCCGTGGATGACGTATTTTGATTCTCTTTTGTTATATTTGCCCTGGGAAAAAGAAATGTGTGTGTGTCAATTCTGATTATGTTAAAAATTGTATCGATGTTTGTTTGAGTCGGTGGGTTGAAAGGAACAGCTGACACACAGAGACACAGACACACACACACACACACACACACACACACACACACACACACACACACACACACACACACACACACACACCTGCGAATCTTTGCTTGCAGTGGGGTAATTTCTGTTTTCCCTTTCTGTGGTAAGGGCTCTGTCGACAGAGAGAGAGAGAGGGAGTGTTGGGAGAGAGAGAGAGAGAGAGAGAGAGAGAGAGAGAGAGAGAGAGAGAGAGAGAGAGAGAGAGAGAGTTGGGGACGGGGCCCCATGGATCTGCCAGAATGGGGCCAGGAAGGGTTCTTCCATAGGTCAGAACATGGGGAGAATGGGGGAGGCGAGGCCCCCATAAGTCATCATAGGGTACGACACAAGGACTTTAAAGGTTCTGCCATTGTTCGTCGACTTTATATGGGGGAGGAAGGGGGACTTTGGTGAGACCTTCTCGTCAACTTTAACCTTTAAAACAAGCCTGCCCGCTCCCTCCTCCTCCTCCCTCCTCCTGGCCCTTTACTCCACTCTCTCTCTCTCTCTCTCTCTCTCTCTCTCTCTCTCTCTCTCTCTCTCTCTCTCTCTCTCTCTCTCAGTCACAGTGTCCAAGGGGTTGATCCTGCTGGACGCGTCGGCATCAACACCAAGAGCACGACGTCATGGAGAAGCCAGCCAATAATTTGTTGATGTCTGTCCGGTGTTCTCTTTGGGCGTCAGCTGTGTTGACATTGGATCAGCTGATGGCCGTGACCCCGATCAGCTGTTTCCACCGGATCAGCTGACGGATACAAACAGAACGTCTCATTGCAACAACAAGCCACCATCTCTCTTGTATTGCCTCCGTCCGGTGTCCGTCCATTGTGCTGGCTTGGTCCCCCTTAAAACATTCTGGGCCTCCACAACTCTCCTAGAGTCCTGTTGTTGTTGTTGTAGTTGGTATTGTAGTTGTTGTAGGCAATGTTGTATAATGTATAGGTGCGTTGGGATGTCCAACGCGCCTTCGTCAACAAGGATGCAAATGACGCTTGTTTATACTTGAAGGTGTTTGAGGAGACACCTCGAAAGGCGGGCCATTTGCATGTGAACAATATAGACGTGGGTGTTGTGGAGATGGCCATCATCTTGGTGTGGTATTTGACATCACATTTCTTCTCATCTTTACCGAAGCTGCTCCTGAGGTGTTTCTACAGCTGTTCCTCCCAGTATGCTGAAGCTGCTGAGCTCCTACAGCAGCTGCTGCTGCTGAACTGCTTATGGAACCTGCTGCTGCTCTCCTCCTGCTGCTGCAGCTGACAGCTTAGTGAACTCAGGTTCGATCACTTTGTCGTGGTCTGGGTCTGGGTCAGTCAAGACTGTAAATTGAAGGGGGGGGGGCTTTTCGAAGAAGCTGTGGATATAGTCTTCGATTCTCTCTCTCTCTCTCTCTCTCTCTCTCTCTCTCTCTCTCTCTCTCTCTCTCTCTCTCTCTCTCTCTCTCTCTCTCTCTCTCACACACACACATCCAAGAAGGTTATGATGTAATCTCTTGGTAATTTAGGTGTTTGTGATTACCAATTTGAGCTGTATGGGGGAGAGAGTTTTACGCTCGTGGAACACCATCTCTTTGTGTGATTTCTGTGTGTGTGATTAATTATGTTTGATTACTTTTTGTGATTACTTTGTGTGATTATTGTATGTAATTACTTTGTGTGATTACTGTGTGTGATTATTGTGTGTAATTAATGCGTGTGATTATTGTTTGTGTACAATAATTAATAAATGAAAAAATATATATGTGTGTGTGTACCTTGTCTTTATTTATATGTATATACAAACACACACCATACAAGTACCCATTCATCGACCAGACACAAGGGGAAGATGAACACCTGCGTCGGGTGTGGGCCGACTGCCGCTCCCAGGAGTCGAACCCATGCGGGCCTGTCCTCCGGCCGGCCCGTGGTGACTCATGGTCAGCAACGCTAACTACTACACCACATTTGTGTGTGTGTGTGTGTGTGTGTGTGTGTGTGTGTGTGTGTGTGTGTGTGTGTGTGTGTAAAGGAGAGTAGGATGATATAAAGATGTGTATCTAGTTATTGTCAAGTGACGCGTGCTTCCGGAAAACGAACATTGATATGTGGTATAGAAGATATTGTGTGGCACAGTAGATATTGTGTGGTACAGTAGATATTGTGTGGCACAGTAGATATTGTGTGGCACAGTATATATTGTGTGGCACAGTAGATATTGTGTGGCACAACAGATATTGTGTGGCACAGTAGATATTGTGTGGCACAGTAGATATTGTGTGGCACAGTAGATATTGTGTGGCACAGCAGATATTGTGTGGTCAGAGAGGTTGTGTGGCACAGAGAGGTTGTGTGGCACAGTAGATATTGTGTGGCACAGCAGATATTGTGTGGCACAGTAGATATTGTGTGGCACAGTAGATATTGTGTGGTCAGAGAGGTTGTGTGGCACAGTAGATATTGTGTGGCACAGTAGATATTGTGTGGCACAGCAGATATTGTGTGGTCAGAGAGGTTGTGTGGCACAGAGAGGTTGTGTGGCACAGTAGATATTGTGTGGCACAGCAGATATTGTGTGGCACAGTAGATATTGTGTGGCACAGTAGATATTGTGTGGCACAGTAGATATTGTGTGGTCAGAGAGGTTGTGTGGCACAGTAGATATTGTGTGGCACAGTAGATATTGTGTGGCACAGCAGATATTGTGTGGCACAGTAGATATTGTGTGGTCAGAGAGGTTGTGTGGCACAGTAGATATTGTGTGGCACAGCAGATATTGTGTGGTCAGAGAGGCTGTGTGGCACAGTAGATATTGTGTGGCACAGTAGATATTGTGTGGCACAGTAGATATTGTGTGGCACAGTAGATATTGTGTGGCACAGCAGATATTGTGTGGCACAGTAGATATTGTGTGGCACAGCAGATATTGTGTGGCACAGTAGATATTGTGTGGCACAGTAGATATTGTGTGGCACAGTAGATATTGTGTGGTCAGAGAGGTTGTGTGGCACAGTAGATATTGTGTGGCACAGTAGATATTGTGTGGCACAGCAGATATTGTGTGGTCAGAGAGGCTGTGTGGCACAGTAGATATTGTGTGGCACAGTAGATATTGTGTGGCACAGTAGATATTGTGTGGCACAGTAGATATTGTGTGGTCAGAGAGGTTGTGTGGCACAGTAGATATTGTGTGGCACAGTAGATATTGTGTGGCACAGCAGATATTGTGTGGCACAGTAGATATTGTGTGGTCAGAGAGGTTGTGTGGCACAGCAGATATTGTGTGGTCAGAGAGGTTGTGTGGCACAGTAGATATTGTGTGGTCAGAGAGGTTGTGTGGCACAGCAGATATTGTGTGGTCAGAGAGGTTGTGTGGCACAGTAGATATTGTGTGGTCAGAGAGGTTGTGTGGCACAGTAGATATTGTGTGGTCAGAGAGGTTGTGTGGCACAGTAGATATTGTGTGGTCAGAGAGGTTGTGTGGCACAGCAGATATTGTGTGGTCAGAGAGGTTGTGTGGCACAGTAGATATTGTGTGGTCAGAGAGGTTGTGTGGCACAGTAGATATTGTGTGGTCAGAGAGGTTGTGTGGCACAGTAGATATTGTGTGGTCAGAGAGGTTGTGTGGCACAGCAGATATTGTGTGGTCAGAGAGGTTGTGTGGCACAGTAGATATTGTGTGGTCAGAGAGGTTGTGTGGCACAGTAGATATTGTGTGGTCAGAGAGGTTGTGTGGCACAGCAGATATTGTGTGGTCAGAGAGGTTGTGTGGCACAGCAGATATTGTGTGGCACAGTAGATATTGTGTGGTCAGAGAGGTTGTGTGGCACAGCAGATATTGTGTGGCACAGCAGATATTGTGTGGCACAGTAGATATTGTGTGGTCAGAGAGGTTGTGTGGCACAGCAGATATTGTGTGGCACAGCAGATATTGTGTGGCACAGTAGATATTGTGTGGCACAGCAGATATTGTGTGGTCAGAGAGGTTGTGTGGCACAGTAGATATTGTGTGGTCAGAGAGGCTGTGGTTGGCGAAGATGTTATTTGTCAATTTCCTCTCAACAGTCACTTCAGGTGACCTTGAGGTCCCCTTGTGTTGTCACTTGGTGAAGAATAAATTGCAAGTTAAATGTAGTGAAACAGTGCTATGCTGAGCTTAACTTGCCTTAAGTATCATTTCCGGGTTATAAACCAGTCTCATTTGGACCGTATTTGCCAGCCCTGCGCCACGTGTGTTAAAAGCCTTACCTAGGTTTTTTTTCCCTCTTCAGTTACTAAGGTTCAACATGTGAACTTGAAGCGTTTGTTGTCTCCACATGTGGCTCTTGTGTGACTACGGGGTCCATATGTGACTATCTTCTCATGTTTCACATGTGACTGGAAGCTTTGTACTTAATTTTAAGGCTTATGTAGCCTACACATGTAGCTTTTGGCTTCTTTTGGCTTCACATGTGACTATGCTTCTCATGTTCCACATGTGATTCAAGGCTTTTCTAGCCTCCACACATGTGACTTCATGTCTCTGTCGTCTCCACATGTGACTTTAAGGATTATCTCGGCTCCACACGTGTGACTCCTGGCTTCTGTAAGCTTCACACATGACTCCAGGGTTTTCCTGGCTCCATATGTGACTCCAGGCTTCACTAAGTGATTCCAGGTTTGGCTTTGTCTTTTTTTTTTCCATGTGTAAGCACCCACACGCCATTTTCCATCCTTCGGTCTCTCGTTTTCTTTCCCATTCTCTCTCTCTCTCTCTCTCTCTCTCTCTCTCTCTCTCTCTCTCTCTCTCTCTCTCTCTCTCTCTCTCTCTCTCTCTCTCTCAGGGTCGGAGTCACTCACTGTTTTCAGGATTTCGGGAGAAGTGTTGTTGTTGTTGTTGTTGTTGTGGTTGTGAAGCTGTGTCATCCCTTGTGGCGCCAGGTGTATAAAGAAGCGCATGGCACTGCATGGAAATGTATGCATGGTCTTCTTGGCCATGAAAGCTTCACGTGCCATATCACGGGAGATATTGCCTGGACGACCAGCTAGGGCAGAGGAAGGGGACAAGCTGGGGGTTCGGTGTCCTCATAAGAGAAAGATCCATGCGAGTTTGCTATTCATGAATATCAAGTAGTCCCATGATTTGCATATCGACGTTGGGGCAAGTGCTGCCTCAGAGGCATCTGCTGCCCAGCCAACGACGTCACCACTCCCCCCGCTCTTTCTTGAGCAGGAAGGAGGAGGAGGAGGAGGAAGGGTGAGAGGCGAGGAGGAAGAACGTCGAGGAGGAGGAGGAAGGGTGAGAGGCGAGGAGGAAGAACGTCGAGGAGGAGGAGGAAGGATGAGAGGCGAAGAAAAAGAACGTCGAGTTTCAAGGACGTGAGAGAGGAAAAGCTCCTTGATACAAAGTAGATACGATCCAACCCTAATCTAGAGCGGTAGGATGGTATATGGTTTAGGTGAGTCTGGCCCTCACCACCGCGCACATCGCACCCTACTGTCTATTGGGATTAAAGACTTGAGCTTAGACAAGTTGATGAATAGGAGAAAATAATACGGAAATCCAGATAGACACAGAGGCCGTGATGTGTCACGACTGAACACTGTAAAAGACATGGGAAGTGAGTGATATCTTGTGAACAGGACGAGGCAACAGCTGCTTCTTGATGGGAGGATGGATCTTGCGGACATTCAAGACATGGGAGAAAACATTTATGAAAATGCTCTTGAAGGCGCTAGTACTTCCACGAATAAAATGCTGTTGTGTCTGCCATCCTCTTAACAAGGTGCAAGAAATGAAAGACTTTGAAAGTGTAAAGAGATTATTCCTATCCCATAATGCCTCGCCAGAGGAACTGAAGTACTGGGAACACTTGAAGACACCGAGGATGTACTTCCTGGAGCACATTACGTAGAAGCACTTCACTGCTGACACTTGGAAAAACATGGAAGGCAGGAATAGTTCCTGGCATGAACTCAGAAGAAGAAAAAAGAAAATCCATTAACACGACAGTTTTGGAAGACGTTGTAAGAGAACAGAGTTGAACTGATGTATGCATACAAGAGATGAAGCTCTGTAGACCTCCAGGGTTCGAACCCCTCGACCACCGTCAGCAAACGTAAGACCCCTCACTGACCAAACCTGTGTAATCTTATCAGGAATTCCATCACCTCATGGCGAGATGACTTGTCCAAGCTGGCAAGCTGGTAGGGTGTGGGTCTGTACGTACGGACGTACGTAGGCCTGCGTGGTGGTGGTGGTGGCGGCGGCGCGCAACAACCAGATTGATCAAGAGGATCAGCAAGCAAGCAAGCAAGCAGGCAAGCAACAGAGAAGCAGATAATGACCTAATTATCGTGATGGTTCAGCCATTAGCACACCATTAACATCCAATTCAAGAAGACGCTGTTGATGAAGGTCTGTTGTGATGTCGGACCCCAAAGAGGGTGACCAGGTGAAAGTCATCAGTATATCTTACACTACACCACAGGTCTTCTCCCGGACTGGTGTAGTTTACGTATGGTTTATTTTTCAGGGTCTCAGTGGTCCGTGTGTGGTGAGGAGACGCGGCTGGCCCTGGTCTGTGTGTGTGTGTGTGTGTGTGTGTGTGTGTGTGTGTAGGGAGGGTGGTGGGTAAATCTTTAAACCACAGGAATTTGGTAATGGGGATAGCTGAAGGCTGGCTGGCTGGCCCTGGCTGGCTGGCCCTGGCTGGCTGGCCCTGGCTGGCTGGCCCTGGCTGGCTGGCCCTGGCTGGCTGGAGCTGGCTGGCTGACGCTGGCTGGCTGGAGCTGGCTGGCTGGCGCTGGCTGGCTGGCCCTGGCTGGCTGGAGCTGGCTGGCTGGCCCTGGCTGGCTGACGCTGGCTGGCTGACGCTGGCTGGCTAGGGCCCTTCTTGGTCTGGTGTGTTACTTCAACACGATCCAAGAAGTACACTTGGCTGACGGTGTCTTGCTTAAGCGGCGGACAGAGGAAGGAAGGAAGGAGGAGAGAGAGAGGAGAGAGAGAGAGAGAGAGAGAGAGAGAGAGAGAGAGAGAGAGAGAGAGAGAGAGAGAGAATCTTTGCTCAACACGCCATCTTGGCCGCTGACAGTACTGACGTGTCCCCTCATTTGCATCCTGATTTGCATATGCTGACGTGAATGTCTCCATTCGCTCGTTTGCTGTGTCTCTTGGCGGTGGAGACTGGTCTCCCCCCCCCCTCCCGAAGGCAGGCTCTCTCTCTCTCTCTCTCTCTCTCTCTCTCTCTCTCTCTCTCTCTCTCTCTCTCTCTCTCTCTCTCTCTCTCTCTCTCTCTCTCTCAAAGGTCCATTTCTTTACCGGCTTTTATGTATATATGGGGGGGGGGAGTGCTTGTGGTGGACAGAAACCCCCCTTTAAACCGAACCCCAGACACTTTAAAGGAGTTTTCCCTAATACACTTAATAGTAAGTACGCAGCGCATCGGGCGGCTATGACAGTACTTATAATAGTGGGCTAAGACCCATTACCTGGGCTGGAGGAGGAGCACTTACGGTAAAGTGTATAGTGAGCTGAGCCTCACTTTATTGACCATGTCCGTACTTAAGATGAGTGTATAGCTACTCATATCTAACCCCCACTGTATGGAGAAGTACTTGAGATGAGTATATGGTGACTCACGTCTAACTCAAGTATATAAAGATGTACTTGAGGTGAGTCTACATACTTACATTTAACATAAAGTGCTTTTCTATGTACCCTCCTTGCCTTCATGTGGCTTCTCATGGGGTGACTTCCATCTCAACACTGTTGGGAGATGCTTAAAAAAGATATTCTTGTTATTATCGAGTATATGTAATTAGATCCCAAATACTACCTTGTACACGCGTCTACTGTGTTGATTATGATCATGGCAGTAGTCATCTACTCGTCCTGATTGGCTGGCGGCCCTCGACCATATTGGATTGGCAGCCGTGGAGGAGTGAATGTTTAAGGACTGTAGATTGTCAAAATCCTTATTTACACTCTGGTAAAAAAAGATAACGGGATATATTATTATTTTTTTTTATTTACATGTTTAGGGGTCTTGTTTATCATCTGTGTTTTTAGGTCACCAGGAACAGCCTTGTTATTCATGGTATGCCATGCGCCAGTGTTTACGAATTTGACCAGACCAAAAGCCATGGGGGTGTGTTGGGAGCGGGCTTAGGGATGCTTGAGGCTTCCACCAACAGCCTGGTCGACCAACGAAGACCCGACCCAACCCTGGGGTGTGCCCACCTTCCACCAACAGCCTGGTCGACCAACAACGACCCAACCCACATAACCCAGCAGCCAGAGTTTTGGGGGAAGAGGGAATGGGGTGTAGATGACCTAAGATATATGTGACCTAAAACACATACCAGGTTGAACTACCTTGGTAGAACTGGTCGGTTTATTTCTCTTGGTGTACATAATAGGGGCGGTAACTACTTGTTAGCATAGGGTCGAGATTATAAGGTTCTTGTGCACGATTTTCGATTTTAAAGTTATGCTCTTTTATAGGAAGGGAGGAACGTGCTATACTTGCAGCTGTGGTAAAGGAATGTGAGATTTGCTCTCGTATAAAGGAGACAGCTTTAAGTAGGTCTACTTCATGTTGGAAATAATCTCTGAAAACATTATATACTTGTGTGTGTGTGTGTGTGTGGGTGTGTGTGTTAGAAGCCCTCTCGGTAGAGCTTCTGTACCGGTCAGGAAGTCAGCCACGTCTACCGAATGGACCCACATAGGTCTGGTTGTGAAGTGGTGTGTGTGTGTGTGTGTTGGAGACCGTGCGGTCACTAGCAGTCTGACAGTATGTCAGCTCAGTAGACAGTCAATAATATGCCAAATACCAGAGTCCGTTAACCTGGAGCTGCTGTGTGACGCCGAGCTGCCGTTTTCTGTTGTCGTCGTTTTCCCTCTGTTGCTGGACGAGTCGAGAATGTAATATATATTATGATATACTAATTACCTTTGTTATTATCGATAATTGTATTCATTCAATATATTCAGCACCCAAGTTAGTCATCTACGACAACTGGCCACAGAGGTGTACACATTAATTTGCATATTTATCTTCAGACTTAACCTCATTAATGCATTTTCCAAACCTGAATAGCTTTGTGGATCATATCTTCTCATAATCTAAACTAAGACGTTATGTTACTTTGTTAAATGTTATACTTAAGTGTAGCCTTATTTTCTTAGGTAAAACACACACACACACACACACACACACACACACACACACACACATATGTATGGCGGGGTGGCGACGGGAATGGATGAAGGCAGCAAGTATGAATATGTATATGGGTATATATGGATATGTCTTTGTATGTATATGTATGTATACGTTGAAATGTATAGGTATGTATATGAGCGTGTGTGGGCGTTTATGAATATACATGTGCATGTGGGTTCTGGGAGCTTTGAAGAATGTGTGGAAGGCGAAAACGTTATCTCGAAGAGCAAAAATGGGTATGTTTGAAGGAACAGTGGTTCCAACAATGTTATATGGTTGTAAGGCATGGGTTATAGTTGGGGTTGTTTGGAGGAGGGTGGATGTGTGAGATGTCTTAGGACAATATGTGGTGTGAGGTGGTTCGATCGAGTAAGTAACGTAAGGGTAAGAGAGATGTGTGGTAATAAACAGAGTGTGGTTGAGAGAGCAGAAGAGGTTGTATTGAAATGGTTTGGTCACATGGAGAGAATGAGTGATGAAAGATTGACCAAGAGGATATATGTGTCAGAGGTGGAGGGAACGAGGAGAAGTGGGAGACCAGATTGGAGGTGGAAGGATGGAGTGAAAAAGATTTTGAGTGATCGGGGCCTGAACTTGCAGGAGGGTGAAAGGCGTGCAAGGAACAGAGGGAATTGGAACGATTTGGTATACCGGGGTAGACGTGCTATCATTGGATTGAACCAGGGCATGTGAAGCGTCTGGGGGAAAACCATGGAAAGTTCTATGGGACTTGGATGTGGAAAGGAAGCTGTGGTTTCGGTGCATTACACATGACAGCTAGAGATTGAGTGTGAACAAACATGGCGTTTTGTTCTTTCCTAGCGCTACCTCGCGGAGGGGGAGGGGGGATGCTATTTCATGTGTGGCGAGGTGGCGACGGGAATGAATAAAGGCAGACAGTATGAATTATGTACATGTGTATATATGCATGTCTTGTATAGGTATATATATATATATATATATATATACGTTAAGATGTATAGGTATGTATATATGCGTGTGTGGATGTGTATGTATATACATGTGTATGTGGGTGGGTTGGGCCCATTCTTTCGTCTGTTTCCTTGCGCTACCCCGCTAACGCGGGAGACAGCGACAAAGTATAATGAATAATAAATAGTATATATATATATATATATATATATATATATATATATATATATATATATATATATATATATATATATTCTTAATACATTACAATATATTTACATGTTTACATTCTGGTCATTAACGAAGTCTAAGTGTATTAACACGAGTAAAGGACTGGGCGATAATTATCACACTACGATTTTGAATCCAGGAACATTAGACTCGTTTTTAATATGCATTCATTAGTCGTAATGACTGCCGGAACTGTCATTAATATCATTCATGATTTGTTGACAAGGTAATTATGCTCTTGAGCATGATGGGAACGACCCCTAAGTATGATGACCTGACCTTTGACTGGTACGACCCCTGGGTATGATGACCTGGCCTTTGACTGGTACTACCTCTGGGTATGGTGACCTGACCTTTGACTGGTACGAGCCCTGGGTATGATGACCTGGCCTTTGACCTGACCCCTTATGGGTCAGGTCAAAGGGAAGGCCATCGTACCATTGGGCAGTACCATTGTGGTCATGGGTTGTTAAGGTCGTGCTCAGGGGTCGTCCCATCGTGCTCAGGGGTCGTACCATCGTGCTCAGGTGTCGTACCATCGTGCTCAAGAGTCGTACCGTGGTGCTCAAGGGTCGAACTGTCGTGCTCAGGTGTCGTACCGTCGTGCTCAAGGGGTCGTACCTTCGTGCTCAAGGGGTCGAACCGTCGTGCTCAAGAGTCGTACCGTCGTGCTCAAGGGGTCGTACCGTCGTGCTCAAGGTGTCGAACCGTCGTGCTCAAAGGGTCGAATCGTCGTGCTGAAGGGGTCGTACCGTCGTGCTCAGGAGTCGTACCGTCGTGCTGAAGGGGTCGTACCGTCGTGCTCAGGTGGTTTGATATTAACATAAGAGACGAACCTCAAATCCCGATGATGAAAAGTGAAGTAAGACCAGACTCGCTCATCTCCATATAAACCATGCCTGTTAACAACCCCCCCCCCCCCTAGCTCGAGGATCAGCCAATCAGCGATCCCCAGCACACGACCTGATAACCCTAATCACCCCCGAGTGTCATAACTGAACACCACCTGAGGGCCGCAGTGGAAGCTAATTAAATCGAAACGTCATCAGAGCGCTTAATACACACACACACACACACACTGAAGCTCAGGTTAATTGCCGGATTACCTGATCACCACCACGGCTGTGAAGCTGTGGCCAACAAAAGGAGAGAGAGAGAGAGAGAGAGAGAGAGAGAGAGAGAGAGAGAGAGAGAGAGAGAGAGAGAGAGAGAGTCCCTCACAGCCTCCTTGAGCTAAAAGCGTTTCTCACAAACAACTCCACCACAGGGGAGGGCGCGTGGGGTATTGGGGGGGGGAGGAGGGGGGGGGGTAGGTGTGTGCTGCCTCCTACCCTGGGTTGACAAGGGGGCAGGGAATGGGCTGGTCGTGTGTACTGGCATCCTTAACCCCAGCGAACCAAACAAGGTCAAAGTTGGGCCCTTGTTTGAAGATATGCGACAGGCTGGATTCTACGACCCTTCAAGACGAGAGACAGAGACAGAGAGATGTAACATTACCATTAGGTTGAGGAGGTGAAGCGCTCGGATGGATGGGAGAGAGACTGTAGGCTTTGCTGTGTTGAGTGCAGCCGAGGTGGAGAGACATATATCATTATATACGGTGGACCTACACACACACACCCACACAGAATCACTTCCCTCCTCACGACACAGGCGTGGCAGACTGTGGAAAACATCTTACACCCACAACACAAAAGGAGCGATCACCACAGAAAGAGAACACACACTTTGCAACACCCGACCCCCAAGACTAACGCAACACATCTACCTTCAGCCAGCCAGCTGTCAGTCAATGTTGAAGAATGTTGTGGATGATGTATTTCCAAAGTGTACCTGGTTAGACGACCAGCCTGGTTGGGATGGGTACGTGGAGCTTGCTGGACGCGACCACCACTAGCCAGTCATCGACCATCGCCGCAACACAGCAGCTTGACCTCAAGAGGTGTAAGGGTCCAAGACCCATCGAAGTTGACCCGATGCATCCGTAGATAAGGTCACTGTATCGCCTGCCACAGTAGAACGCGTGTCTCGCAGTAATTAGGGCGTGGTTGACACACTCTTGAGGATTCTCTGGCCATTTTTTCTCTCTCCTTTTTTTTTTTTTGCTCGTCAAAGTCAGCGGTAGTTCACGGTTTAATTAAATACCTTGGACGAACACTCTCTGCTCTGCCTGTTGGCATGGAATTTGTGGAGGCTGGTGGTACTGTTGGAAATGCCTGTTGTTGTTGTTGTTGTTGTCTTTAATCTGGTGTCACGAGGTTGGTGATGGTGTTGGAAATGGCTGTGGTGGAAGGACCAGCTCGTAAAGAGAACACGAGCTGGTCATAAGATGTATAAGATGAATATGTAGATGAATGACAGGGGGTTTAGCACATAGACTCTGGGAAAGCACTTTTGATAAGTTTGACCTCAGTGTCATGGCACAGAAAACGAGAGATGGGGGTTTACAACTGGAAAAGTTGGATATACAACTTCTTAACTACGTGATCACAACATGTTATCAACCATGCCATCTCCAGTGACCCCCTCACAGTCCCTCAAGGGAAAACAATACCTACAACCCCATTATCTTCTCTCTTGTTCCTCCTCATTCATACACCTGACATTGACGTGTACAAGGGACTCACTTGCCAAAGCAGGACACTGAACATGGATGTTTCCGCAGGTAGAATTACCGTCATGGTGTGAGTGTTGATAGTGATTTGGAAAGTGATTACAGTCATGAGGTCGTGAATGCGTAGACCATGCGAGTGGTTACAATGTATGATTTCCTGGTGAATCCTTCCTTTCCTCTGGGTTTTCCTTCATCTTCCTTCGACAGTCTTGCGTTGGGGCCAAGGCCGCGTTTGGGGGGGATGGAGGGGAGGGAATGTGTCTCGTTGGTCGACCAGGCTGTTCGAGACCTCATCCCGCAGACCCGTGTATTAGTCGAGGCGAGTTCAGAAGACAGATGATTCCACACACACACACGTCTCTATCCCCAGGGAGCCTTGCCCTGCCCTTCGCTGGGAACTCCACTAACTCATGGCCTCAAACGCCGTTAGAACTGGGATTTATCCGGCTGTTAGTGTCCGCCTCCCGCAGGGTTCGTTAATCTACCTGTAGGAGATGTAGTTCGGTCGTTTTGATCATCCTGTACTGGCTGGAGAGGTTGGGGAGTGGTGGTGGTTACGAGGTGATCCAGTTATTAACCCGCTCCTGTGTGGCTATATTTTAATTCTCCGGGTTTTTTTTTCTGGTGATTATAGGATTAATGTGTTGCAGAGGAGATTTCTCCTTGATTTATGGCGATTATCAGCAGGTGTGTGACCCAGTTTGAGGTGTAGGGGGGGGGTGAAGTGATGGCAGGGTCTGAGGTGGTGGTAGGGATTGAAGTGGTGGTAGGGTCTGAGGTGGTGGGAGGGATTGAAGTGGTGTGCAGGGTCTGAGGTGGTGTGCAGGGTTTGAAGTGGTGGCAGGGATTGAGGTGGTGGCAGGGATTGAGGTGGTGGCAGGGATTGAAGTGGTGGCAGGGATTGAGGTGGTGGCAGGGATTGAAGTGTTGGCAGGGATTGAAGTGGTGGCAGGGTTTGAGGTGGTGGCTGGCAGCAGGACGGGAAGGGAAGCCCCGATTCGAGAATAGTGGCAGAACAATGAACTGCCGGAGAGAGAGAGAGAGAGAGAGAGAGAGAGAGAGAGAGAGAGAGAGAGAGAGAGAGAGAGAGAGAGAGAGAGAGAGAGAATGTTGGAAATGTGTGGGCCAGAGAGAGGAGGGGGGCCGATGTCAGTGAGGTCACGTCTGCTGGTGATGGTGGCACGTAGGCCTGGCTGCTCCACCAGCTGATATGAGAGAGAGAGAGAGAGAGAGAGAGAGAGAGAGAGAGAGAGAGAGAGAGAGAGAGAGAGAGAGAGACGTCCATAGAAACCCTTCAGAACTACTCTGGCCAGAGGTGGTATGGGTGAACGCCTATTGGTAGCGATCAACCATACTGAAGCATATATATATATATATATATATATATATATATATATATTGTCCGTAAGAGTCGAACCCAGGTACTCGGGAGCGAGCGATTGGTGGTTGAAAGCGACTTCAGAAATTCTCTCTCTCTCTCTCTCTCTCTCTCTCTCTCTCTCTCTCTCTCTCTCTCTCTCTCTCTCTCTCTCTCTCTCTCTCTCCCACCTACCTACCACTCCCAGTCTCTACCTTCAAATAAGAGTGCAATAGTAAGGAAAACTTGATTTTCTAACATTGTGTGAACATAAATATGTGAGATTTTTTGTAATAATGTATTTATTTTTCATTTCCAGGTGAGGACATGACGAAAAGTGTCAGGCAGGTGTGTGTGTGTGTGTGTATGTGTCACATATCCAGAGGTGACGCTTGTCATATGCCAGATGGACAGGTGTGTCAGGAAGGTATGTGGCTATACATGGTGTCAGGTGTGTACTGCAAGGGACGAGGTATATAAGACTTCAGTCGCCACCCTTAGGTAAGGGGAGATAAGGACTGTGTGCATTACTGGGCGTGGGTCGCTGGAGGTGAACCACACGAGGAAATGATAAGGATAATGATAATGATGATAAGGATAATGATAATGATAATGATAAGGATAATGATAATGATAATGATAAGGATAATGATAGTAATAATGATAATAATGATACTACTACTACTACTGCTATTATTATCATTAGTATTGTTATTATTATTATTATTATTATTATTATTATTATTATTATTATTATTATTATTATTATTATTATTATTATTATTAGTAGTAGTAGTAGTAGTAGTATTTTATTATTACCATTATCATTATTATTATTATGATTATTGCTATTATCATTATTATTATTATTATTAATATTATTATTATTATTATTATTATTATTATTATTACTGTTGTTATTATTATTATTGTTATTATTATTATTATTATTATTATTATTATTATTATTATTATTATTATTATTATTACTATTATTATCATTATTGTTATTATTACTATTAAACATTTAGTAAATATTGTAACAGTTACATTCTGTCATATATAAATGTTAAGGTTGATGTACCGTAGTGTGTAGTGTGTGGTATGCACCTTGTCTGTGTTTACCCATGGGCCAGCTGATCTTTGTTGACAGAGCATCAGCTGATCTTTGTTGACAGAGCATCAGCTGATCTTTGTTTACAGAGCATCAGCTGATGTCGGGTCTGACGTGGCTGAGGATATTTGTTTTATTGTTTCTCTTATTTTCAAGTCAATTATTTCTCATATGATTTTACTGAAGTGTTAATTACTGTAGAAATATCTTTCTATGTTTTTGTGTTAATGGAAGTTGTTCTTATACTTTCCATAAGATGGCGTACCTCTAGGATAGATATTTTGTTAAATGTCGTTTTTTGATATTCCATGTGTATCTGTGGTCGTCTTAGTCCCTTGGATACGACGGTATGACCTTTGACCTGACCCGTAAGAGTCCACACCGTTGTGCTGAAGGGGTTTGATTGATCGTAATGTTCGACATTCCTCCTTGATGTTTATTTCAACCCTTGCATAGCTGATGTTTTAGACATTTCTATTTTTATTTGATTTGATAAACCACGTGTGTGTGTGTGTGTGTGTGTGTGTGTGTGTGTGTGTGTGTGTGTGGTTGGGGTGGGGTGGGGGGGGGGGAGCTGGTCGATGAATGGCCCTGTGTCGAGACGAGGGCCCAGTGTTAGGAATCAGGAGGGCCCTGTGCTAAGAATCAGGAGGGCCCTGTGTTAAGAATCAGGAGGGCCCTGTGTTAAGAATCAGGAGGGCCCTGTGTTAGGGATCAGGAAGACCCAGTGTTAGGGATCAGGAGGGCCCAATGTTAGGGATAAGGAGGGTCCAGTGTTAGGAATCAGGAGGGCCCCTTGTTAAGAATCAGGAGGGCCCTGTGTTAGGGATCAGGAAGACCCAGTGTTAGGGATCAGGAGGGCCCATTGTTAGGGATAAGTAGGGCCCAGTGTTAGGGATCAGGAGGGCCCAGTGCTAGGGATAAGGAGGGCGCAGTGTTAGGGATAAGGAGGGCCCAGTGTTAGGGATCAGGATGGCCCAGTGCTAGGGATCAGGAGGGCCCTGTGTTAGGAGTCGGGAGGGCCCAGTGTTAGGGGTCAGGAGGGCCCAGTGTTGGGGATCAGGAGGGGCCAGTGTTGGGGGTCAGGAGGGCCCAGTGTGGGGGATCAGGAGGGCCCAGTGTTGGGGATCGGGAGGGCCCAGTGCTGGGGATCAGGAGGGGCCCTGTGTCGCAGCCATACATCACTGGAGGTAAGTAAGACCAGTGGGTCATGTCCTGTGGCTCTGGTCTGGACCAACTTCCAGACAAGTTGGAGTATCGGATTACCTCCTGGGCTGGTTTCCCTCCCTCCCCAGCAACTCCATCCCCGGCAGAAGGTAATAAATACATGTCGCCCGTTCCTTTCCGCCTGCGTCACTGTCCATATAGGGAAGGTCTGTCATCCGTGGGAGTCATGGAGTCACCCTATACCTGTTCTCTTCATCTTCGGAGAGATGTGGAACTCATTAAGAGCTGGATCTCGAGGTAGGGAGACAAGAGATAGGCTTTGTGGAGCAGATTAGAGATATATCTCTCTCTCTGTCTCTCCTCTCCCTTGGTGTCCTCGTCTCCGCTTCTAATTGGTGAGTTCTCTTGAATTACTTACGACGTTCGGAGGCATCTGGCCGAGCCGGGGTGGCTCCAGCATCCTAATTGACTTCCACGCTGTTGTGAAGGTGTAGTTTGGTTGTGATGACGCGCGTCCCTCTCGCGTCTCCTCCTCACCACAGGGTTGTGACTGCGCCTCCCTGGTGTGTGGCAGGTCTTTGCCCTTCACTCTTGTGTGTGGCAGGTCTACTGCCCTTCACCCTGGTGTGTGTGGCAGGTCTACTGCCCTCTACCCTGGTGTGTGGCAGGTCCACTGCACTCTACCCTGGTGTGTGGGGCAGGTCTACTGCCCTCCACCCTGGTGTGTGGGCAGGTCCACTGCCCTCCACCCTGGTGTGTGGCAGGTCCACTGCCCTCCACCTTAGTGTGTGGGGCAGGTCCACTGCCCTTCACCCTGGTGTGTGGGCAGGTCCACTGTCCTCCACCCTGGTGTGTTGGGTATCGATTTCACCTCAAGTTTTCTCACGTGTTGGCGTACCAGTCTTACTCGTGTGGTGTTGGCTCATGACACCTTGACCCTCTCCTGTCTGCCCCTCAGCCCAGGAACCTTCCTCAACCCCCTCCTCCTTGTGTCGAAGTCTTGGCCGTCACCACCCTCCTCCCATCCTGTGATGGCGGGGGTGAGGAGAAGTGACTCACTCCAACAGTGGGCCTGGAATTTGTTTACATACACACATATCTTGACTCGTGCCGTATGTAATCACACACACACACACACACACACACACACACACACACACACACACACACACACACCCCTCTCTCGCAGACCTTTGACGTCACTGAGCACACGGGAAATAAGGAACGAGTATCCGATATTTATCTTCAGTAATCCATATCGCTTTCTTGTGTGGAAGGTGAGGAGGAGGAGGGGCGATGAAAGTGGTGGTGGTGTGGAAAATACCTTTACCTTGCGTGTTGGAGGAGCGACGGCGCCTCTGTGTGTGGTGGTGTGGGTTCATGCGCAAGTACGACGTGTAGGGAGGAGGGAAGTATGTCTCTTTATGAATACCATGATTGATTAATGACGGTACGTCTCTGCGTATCTATCAGACGGAGGTGTCGAAGGAGCGGCGAGTGTCTTGGAGTTTCAATGGTGAAGGAGGAGGAGGAGGAGGAGGGGCGTGTGTGAGATATGCAACCAGGTACTAACATTATACCTGGGGCAGCTACCGGCTTTCTCATGGGTCTCCTAACCCTAAGGTCAAGTACGAACGAAATAGCAGCAAGGAAGAAAGTATAATATACCCTTTTAGGACGTCGCTTGTCATCATTGTACAAATAGTGGGTGTAAATCTCTTACCCCCATATTACTCTCTCGGGATTTCGTGTCTCAGGAAATGAAAAGACAAAAACAAAAAAAAAATAAATGGCCAATACCCTCGTCTTGCCACGAATGGCCTCCGAGGCCTTTTTAATGCGCCATCACTTCCTGATTCCTTTCGTTCAAAGGCCTTTTACGAGGTCTTGGATGATAACATTGTCTTCGTCCTCAGTGTTCTCAGAGAAACCATTATAGCGATCCAGCAGCTCAGACGACCCAGGTTGTCCAGTTTTAAAGACGTGCTTACCTTACGATGGCCTACTTTACCTTACGATGGTTTGGGAGGTCTTCTAACCCCCCCCCCCCCCCACACACAGACAGCTGGGGGTCTAGGGCCTTACCTTACCTTACGTATACCTTACGATGGTTTGGGAGGTCTTCTAACCCCCACACAGCTGGGGTCTGGACCTTACCTTACCTTACGTATACCTTACGATGGTTTGGGAGGTCTTCTACCCCTACATCTGGGGTCTGGCACCTTACCTTACCTTACGTATACCTTACGATGGTTTGGGAGGTCTTCTACCCCTACATCTGGGGTCTGGCACCTTACCTTACCTTACCTTACCTTACCTTACGATGGTTTGGGAGGTCTTCTCCTGTAGCCCATCCTGTGTGACCAGTGGCCACACGAAAGGACACAGAGTGCACGGAGGGAACCAGGAACTGGCTGGGCCTCAGAGATTGAGTCACAAGAACTGGATTGTAATGACTGGATTATTCAGCTACCTTCGTGATAAGCGAACCGTTCTCTTGGCTCCGGAGGGTCCTCTGCCTCTCTCTCTCTCTCCCCCCCCCCCCCCCCCACAACAGCTAGGCTCGGGGGGGGCCTGGCAGCTGAGTTGGGTCATTTTGGTCGATCAAGCTATTGGAAGAGGCGGGTCGCATGGCCATGTACCCACCACAGCCTAGCTGGTCTGGTCCACTTTATAATAAGGCTTGGGTCCCGTATGCTCCAGGTATTGTGTGTGTGTGTGTGTGTGTGTGTGTGTGTGTGTGCGCGCTTCCATATTTTTGCCTCCATTTCTGATATTACCAGTTTACATTCGCGTGGATAACTTTTTAATTTGCTGTAGCTTATCAAAATATTTTACGGGGCGGTAATATCCGCGATTGGTGAGGGTGGCACGGTAATATATATATATATATATATATATATATATATATATATATATATATATATATATATATATATCACATAATGCCCTCCAACAGCTAGGATTCGAACCAGGACCTTTTGCGTCGTAGATAGGAACGCTAACCGCTCGGCTGTGATCGCCCCTAATAGGGAAATGACCATTCGATTAGTAGAGGCAATTATAGCCAAGCGGTTAGCGTTCCCAACTACCACGTAAAAGGTCCGGGTTCGAATCCCTGCTGCTGGAGGACATTACCCGTTATATATATATATATATATATATATATATATATATATATATATATATATATATATATATATATATATATATATATATAAAACATAGACTAAAAAGTCGACCCATCTAGTAGAATGAACCTAGTAGGTTAAGGTCGACCCTTGGTAGAGTCGACTCATCAGGTAGATTTGACCCGTAAGGTAAAGTCGACCGTGAAAGTAAAAGTCGATCACTCATTTCAAGTCGACCCGTTGGTGTATAGTCGACCGAGAAAGGAACAAGTCGACCTCTCTGGTGAAGTCAAAGTCGACCTCACTGTGACTCATTATATCACGGTGTGTCGACATCATAATGGATGTGGGGTGGGGGGGGGGGTCGAACATCCCATTCCCCCCCTGTCTACACTCTCGTGAGTGCCTCCCCTCCCCCCCAGATGAAGAACACCTAGGCCCTCTCGTGATCCACTCACACTGGTGTCTCCCCCCCACCCTCCTCCACCCGGCCAAGATGAAGAACAGCTAGGCCCTCTCGTGATCCACACTCACACTGTGTTTAGTGTATCGTGTTACGTCTGTGGCATAAGTGGGTGGGTGGGTGGTGGTGGGTGTAGTGGTGTGTAGGTGTTGATAAGGGTGTTATTGACTGTGCCACCTGTGAGATTAGCTCTGTATTGCCTTCCCCCCACGGGACACTGTTGGATGTTATTGATCCATTAGACTGTTGGAGGCCGCGTCCCGCAAAAAGGGGGGGAAGGAGGGGGCGCCCTACCTACCTAACCACCGGAGGTAGTTCGCCATCGTTAAAGGACACGAATACCCATCCTTAACTCACGTCATGAGTCTCAAGCGTCGCCCAAGACCATCCCGACTTTAAAGAAGCCCGCCACGCCCTGCTCCCCACGCGGAGCGCACAGTATTATACCTCAGAAGCCTCGTAAAAAAGTTGACTTTTTCCCCCCGGACGGGTTTGCACGGGAAATATGGAATTTCACCCCATTATAATTTTTTCCCCCGTGGTGAGGCGAGGCGTCGGGGTGCTGTGGGAGGGAAGGAGGGAGGGAGCCAACACACACACACACACACACCCACACACACACACACACACACACATACACACACACACACACACACACACAACTGGAGGAGGAGCATCATTATGGAGGGAGGGTGGGAGGGAAGGGGGTTTGATATATAAACACATCGCCATGCAGGACCTAACACTCCAGCAAAATCTGATTATTATATCAGGTTTACGTTTCAGCGGGGCGCCTGTTTCCGTGTTGACTTGTCTTCTGGGGAAGAGTTGATAATGAAGACAGTGTTCGTTGAAGACTTATTATTATTTTTTGAGAAAGGTGAGATGAAATTCATTTTCATACTGATGGGTTTGATGTGGCTGACGCCCTGTTTTGATTGACCTGTTTGTACTGTACGGAGAAGGGTGTTGTACACTGGTGGGGGCCCGATCTCTTCTACTGTACGGGGAAGGGATTGTACACTGGTGAGGGCCCCTTCTCTTGTACTGTACGGGGAGGGAGTTCTACTCTGGTGGGGGCCTCCATCGCTTGTACTGTATGTGGAGGGAGTGGTACATTGGTGGGGCCCCCATCTCTTGTACTGTATGTGGAGGGAGTTGTACACTGGTGGGGCCCCCATCTCTTGTACTGTACGAGGAGGGAGTTCTACACTGGTGGGGGGCCCCCATCTCTTGAGCATTCTTTAACATCATACAACTTAGATTCATATATGTTGTCTACATTAACCATATCCTCAGTCAGTCTCTTCCATTCCTCCACAACTATTATACTCTCTCTCTCTCTCTCTCTCTCTCTCTCTCTCTCTCTCTCTCTCTCTCTCTCTCTCTCTCTCTCTCTCTGTGTGTGTGTGTGTGTGTTCCTAGGATTGCATTGCATGTCTGTCTTTGATGTATATGATATATTTATTGTCTGTCATAACTCACTCTGTAGTCGAATGACGATTTGTGCTACTTTGTCCACTATTTAGCGTGTGTCGCTACATAGCGTTTGTCGCTATATAGCGTGTGTAGCTATATAGCGTTTGTCGCTATATAGTGTGTGTCGTTATATAGCATGTGTCGCCATATAGTGCGTGTCGCTATATAGCAGGTGTCGCTATATAGTGTGTGTCGCTATATAGTGTGTGTCGCTATGTAGCATGTGTCGCTATATACCATGTGTCGCTATATAGTGTGTGTCACTGTATAGCGTGTGTCGCTATATAGCGTGCCTCGCAAGGCATAAGCGCCAGGGTCATTAGAGCTGAGATTGAATCAAGGAAGGATAGCATTTTAGCTCTTACGTTCATGACACGGTCTTGCCCCCAAACACGATCCACTGAAGGTCATGCAATATATTCGTGTGTATATATATATATATATATATATATATATATATATATATATATATATATATATATATATATATAAATTCATATATATGTGATTATTACACGAAAGTGCACTTGGGAACTTATCGTGTTTCATTTTTTTTTTTTATAAAAACTCGAAAAGTTTGAATAGTTTCATTCTCAACTTTACCAGCTTAAAGTCTCATGATGTAGTGTTGGTAACTTTGATGTCTTAGAGAGAGAGAGAGAGAGAGAGAGAGAGAGAGAGAGAGAGAGAGAGAGAGAGAGAGAGAGAGAGAGAGAGAGAGAGAGAGAGACAGCGTCTGCTCGCCTCTGGACGAACTAATTCATTCATTCGCACTTTCTCTAATTTCATTTAAAAGAAAAAGAAGAAAGAAAAACTCGCTCTTTATCGGGGCAGTGGTAACTGTTTCACCACATCCCATTTTCTGTTATGGGAAGGCATTCTCTTATAAACCCAGCCATAATATAAGTTTCAGTCGTTTTCAGGTGTTTTTTTTTTCCCCTCGCTTTATTCAGAATCTGAAGTGAGATGAACACTTCAGGAGGCAAAAGACTTTTTTCAGGGGTTTAACATAATTTGGGTGTGAAAGTAACTGGGAATATTTTTCTCTATTTTAAGATAAAGAAATAAAGAAAAACAAAAAAATGGAGCTGGGAGAGAAAATGGCCTTCGTCGCGTTTTCTGTTTTTTTTTAAAAGCGACCCAAACGGTTGAAATTTTAAGTATAAAATCCCCACTGCTTGAGCTTAGAGGTGGGGGGGGGGCAGTCTGGTCTATGGAGGGTGGATGAAGACGACCCCAGAAGACCCCACTAGATGTAAATGATGAGGGAGCCCCCCCCCCCCGACGGTACGATCCTTGTGTACGACGGTACGACCCTTGAGCACGACGGTACGATCCTTGAGCACGACGGTACGATCCTTGTGCACGACGGTACGACCCTTGAGCACGACGGTACGATCCTTGAGCACGACGGTACGATCCTTGAGCACGACGGTACGATCCTTGTGCACGACGGTACGACACTTGAGCACGACGGTACGATCCTTGTGCACGACGGTACGATCCTTGTGCACGACGGTACGACACTTGAGCACGATGGTACGACCCTTGAGCACGTCAATACGACCCTTGAGCACGACGGTACGATCCTTGTGCACGACGGTACGATCCTTGAGCACGACGGTACGATCCTTGAGCACGACGGTACGACCCTTGGTTATGATAGTGAGGAACTTTGACCTGACCCTTATGTATCAGGTCAAGTGCACGGCCCTCATCCCTGAGTGAGGTGTACGTGTAAGGGTCGTACCATTCAACTTAAGGATCGTACCGTCGTACTCAAGGGTCGTTCCATCGTGCTCAAGGGTCGTACCGTCGTGCACAAGGATCGTACCGTCGTGCTCAAGGATCGTACCGTCGTGCTCAAGGATCGTACCATCTTGCTCAAAGGGATCGTACCATCGTGCACAAGGATCGTACCATCGTGCTCAAGGGTCGTACCATCGTGCTCAAGGGGATCGTACCATCGTGCTCAAGGATCGTACCATCGTGCTCAAGGGTCGTACCGTCGTGCTCATCGTACCGTAATGGTCAAGGATCACGTCTAATGACCGCTGGTAATCACCAGAGACAGATTGCCTGTGAGAGTTCACCACAGGTGATGACCATCTGTGGACGTGGGGGGGTGTTAAGGCTGGGGTGTGGTGATGGGCCCGTGGAGCTCTCTCTCTCTCTCTCTCTCTCTCTCTCTCTCTCTCTCTCTCTCTCTCTCTCTCTCTCTCTCTCTCTCTCTCTCTCTCTCTCTCTCATGGTATTCAAACTTTGTTTTCTTCTGTACAGAATAGAGGCTAGAATTCATCCTTTCCAGCTTACAAAAAGGAGATTCGAATGCCTTTCCTATTCATCTAGAGACATTTCCATAACATTATAACCCCCTTCCAATACTACTTAATCCTCTTCCATAGATTGTCTTTTCAATTTTGTATAGGGAAGGAGTGTCGGATCCTGTCAGCGTCGTCTAACATATAGCTATGTTATGGCTCATCAGGTCTAATGTGATGTGTCTCCCCAGATGCGAAATTTCTCCCCTGGGGAGAGGGGTGACAGGAGACTCGCTAGTGGAAGGGCGTCTTTGGAAAATGGGGTGCTGGGAAATCCTCCCCTCCTGTATTATCGACTCTTCAACAGGAGGAACAGCAGAGGGAAGCACAAGGAGGATTTTTTATTTTTTTCTCCCCCTCAAAGACTCAAGTCACCTGTTTGTTGTCGACGCTACCTCGTTCATGCGGGAAATGGCGAACGTGCACGAGAGAAGGACCCACTGCATAATACTGACCCTGTGCCACTTTCTTGTGTCTTTTCATAGTCAAAAGATAAGATGTTCTGAGCACAAGCAAGACGTACAGACCGAATTAAATCCTTTCTAATGCTTTAAGGACATTTGCATATCATAACTTGCCCCTGTCCAATTCTCATTTGTTTATCTTATCTCTCGTACGAAGCAGAGTCTTCCCACTGTTTTGACATCTGGTAGAGTCTGCCCTCAGAGAATGGGGTTGGGGAGGGAATCAGTCATAACCCTATTCCAGGGATGGTGGTGTAGTGTTCCTTCTGTTTATCCAGAGGTTTTGCAATCCTTCATCAGCTTCCAATTCTTTAAAATCACCTTCGAATCTCAACAGTCGTATTCCTTCCCTTATCACCAGTATGGTCTCTTTAACGTTGACATTTACTGTTGTTATCTTTTCTTATCTTACTCCTGTCTGGTCGTCTTCTCCATTGGCTGGAAGGAACCCTTGGTCGTAGTAGCCTTTCACATATATCTAATGCGTCTGACGGGGGTTTGGCATCGGGATCTTCTCGCTCAATTTCCATCTTCTGCCTCTCCCCCAACTTCACTCATGTGTGTTCTCTTTACCTCGCCATCTCTCTTGTTGGTCCGAGTCTCTCTTGTTCCTGAAGGCCCAACCTCCTCCACCCTCACATGGTTCTGCCATGTCTCAGGCACTCGTAATCCTTTCCAACGACTTCTGTCTTCACCTAAGAAGAAAAGGACAGAGTCTCTCTGGACCACGACGTCCCAGTCCTCACCTTCTGCCACCTCCACTCCCTCGTCGTAAGCACTGATGGTTTTAATCTCCAGCTTCGTGCTCTCGAGTTTCTGTCATGTTTACGCAAGGAAATGGCTACATGGGGTTTGTTTTTCACCCTTTCCATACCACTTTAGGGAGAAGAAAATGTTCATGTATCATGTATACAGCATTTCTACCCTTACATACCATTTTTGAGGGGGAAAAAAAAAGTCCATGTATCATGTATGACAGTGGATGCGATTGTAACGTTTCATTTACTATAACTGGTGTAGACATCTTACATGGGACGAAGATAAAGAAATTATAATTTATCCGAAATGCCATTTCATTGGCGGGGATTCTTCGCTCTCGAGCTGGAAATGGAATTGTGGATTTCATTAATTTCATAAACGACTTTATCTTTGCCCCAACAGGCAAGTTAGTTAAGGCACGATGACTTGAAATTCAGCCTCTGCAGTGTACGTAGTGTGCGTCGCTCCCGCCCCACAGCCGTGTTGGGTTGGGTACACAATGGCCTTTGGAATGGGCGGGAAGACCAGCTTCCAGGAGCAGCCTGGAACAATGTGACCCACATTTAATAATAGGCAGGTCGTGATCCACCACAGTCCAGAGAAAAAAAGAAATAGTTTTGCAGTTTAGTGGAGGAATTTCCATATATATATATATATATATATATATATATATATATATATATATATATATATATATATATATATCCTCCTGCATTGTGGAGAGCGAGAGACAGATGGATGTATAGATACTAAGAGGAAATATATGTATGGACTGACGTATCGATGGACGCATGTGGTTGCGACAGATGGCCAAAAACATACGACAGGTGGTTAACACTTACTGATCATTATAGATACGGGCCAGCTGGAAGAAAGTGCCTTTGAGAACCACAAGGAAAATAAATATTGACCCCCTGACTCTACACCTGGAGAAACTTCATTGTCCCGCTGTTGTGTGTGGCCATTAGATGGAGTTAGGAAACTCTGAGGCGACACTGTGATGAATAAATGGTTTATGATTCTGTGCAGCTGCTTATGGCTTACCAGCGACCGATGCAGCTTCGTTTCTTCACCGCTGTCCTCTGCGGTGCTTTCTTAACGTGCTGGGAAGCTTAGCTTGGACTCACAGCTAAGCTGGGACTTTTTGGCTGGGACGTTTAGCTGAATGATGGGGTTCTTTCTCTGAAGGTTCCTTTGTAAGGTCCAGATGATGTTATTACCATTGTTCTGAGATGTCTTACCCTCATGGGTCGCACCGTCGTGGTCAAGGGTCGTACCGTCGTGGTCAAGGGTCGTACCGTCATGGTCAAGGGTCGTACCGTCGTGGTCAAGGATCGTACCCTTTTGTTCATGGGTTGTACCGTCGTGCTCAAGGGTCGTACCGTCGTGCTCAAGGGTCGTACCGTCGTGCTTAAGGGTCGTACCGTCGTGGTCAAGGATCGTACCCTCTTGTTCATGGGTTGTACCGTCGTGCTCAAGGGTCGTACCGTCGTGCTCAAGGGTCGCACCGTCGTGGTCAAGGGTCGGACCGTCGTGTTTAAGGTCGTACCGTCGTGCTTATGGTCGTACCGTCGTGCTTAAGGTCGTACCGTCGTGCTCAAGGGTCGTACCGTCGTGCTCAAGGATGACGCTGAGGTGGTTGGGTCTGTGTGTGGGGAGTTGAGGGAGGGCTGCTTAAGGCTTCCACCAACAGCCTGCTCCACCAACGACTCAACCCAACCCTGGGGTGTGCCCACCTTCCACCAACAGCTTGGTCCACCAACGACTCAACCCGACCCAACCCAGAAACCTAAGGGGGCCCCAGTCTTGGCTGTGGGAGGGGGTTTTGGGTGGTGAAGACCCCCTCCCTTCACACTCCCAGAAGACGTCCACATACTCGAGGGTCATGCAGACCACCTTACCCTTATTTCCATATTTATCTCCGTCATGACGAAATATTCAAGTGGGGACTCGCGTATTCGCTAACCAAACGTGGCTGCCCGCTTTACCCCTTCACTCGGGCCTATTTATAGAGTCTCCTCGTCCAGTTAGATAAGAGATAAGAACAGGAACCTAGTTTTAGAAATACGCATGTTTGGATTCTTTCTTTTTAATAAGGAATGAGATGTATTAACTGAGGCGGGATCTCAGGTAGAGACAGTTGAATGATGAACGACTTCAGAGGCAAGAGTTTGGGGATTAGATTCCGTTTAATAGGATTGGATTCCAACTGGATGTATCAGAAAGGATTCCGATGACCTGATATGTCCAAGTTTGCGGGCGGAGTTTGATTCCCATTGCAGTTCAGGTAGACATGGTCGAAATCCTTATATATAAAAGGGGACTGATTATATATTTTTTGTTCCCCTTGACAAACAGCAGGTGTTATACATTTATACATTTATACATTTGTTATACATTTATACATTTTATACATTTGGAAGATAATGCTCTCTCTCTCTCTCTCTCTCTCTCTCTCTCTCTCTCTCTCTCTCTCTCTCTCTCTCTCTCTCTCTCTCTCTCGTCGCCCAATACAAGTGGTGAAGTTGACAAGGCTTTTCGACTTCAGTGGAAAGAAGGTAATTGATCATCTTGATCAATTAATCGTAGTGTTTTTTTTTGTTTTTTTGTTTTTTCGAAAGCACTTTTGTTTTTCCCGTGTTGATCTAAACTTCGTAGAATTTGTAAATCTTTTAAAAGGGATAGAGCATGATAAGAATGATCGTATTTGGACAGGTATTAAAACTTTTCTGATTTAGATAACAAGCTTATTTAACTTTACGTATGTAGACAGTAACCTTATTTAACTTTACGTATGTAGACAGTAACCTTATTTAACTTTACGTATGGAGACAGTAACCTTATTTAACTTTACGTATGTAGACAGGAACCTTATTTAACTTTTCGTATGTATACAGTAACCTTATTTAACTTTACGTATGTAGACAGTAACCTTATTTAACTTTACGTATGTAGACAGTAACCTTATTTAACTTTACGTATGTAGACAGTAACCTTATTTAACTTTTCGTATGTAGACAGTAACCTTATTCAACTTTTCGCCTTATCAGACCCATATTTTCTTTTTCTTATCGGACTTTTCGTTCTTAGACAGTGTTCTTATCAGTTATCATGTACATGGCTGGTATCGACTTGTTTGGAGCAGTGATGGGCCATTTTACTGTAGTTCATGTCATGACGTCAGTTGGAGAGAGGAGCACATAGGTGTTCCTGGATATTCTATTTACAATTAACAGGCAGCATCCATATTTACATTTAACAGGCAGTAACCATATTTACACTTAACAGGCAGTAGTCATCATGTGTAACCAGACAGTACACATAAGTTGGCGTGGCAATCTTTTTCATAAGTGCCACCAACCACCACACAGATAATGTTTTACTACCTTTGTGTACTTTCCAGTTTCGTAAAGGAGACAAGACAGCTTTTCGGCGGTGGTGATGATGGCTTCTTTGCCTCGACCTGTAATAACCCCAGCTCCATCACCGCCATGTCGTCTTATAAAGTCTCTACTCATTCCTGTTTGTACAGTTGGCTTCATATATGCCCTTTAGTTCAGCTCACTCGCGTAGCAAGTCATCTTCACTATACCACATCTTCACTATACCACACCCTCATTATACCATATCCTTACTATACCACACCATTTACTATACCATGTAATCACTGTACCACATCCTTTCAATATAACATGTTCACTTTACCACATCCTCACTATTCCACACCATCAGTATGACACAATCTTACTACACCCCATCCTCACTATACCACATACTACACCACATCTTCACTATCCTTACTATACCAAATCTTCACTATGTCACATATTCACTATACCACATTATCACTATAGCACATTCTCACTATACCATATCCCTCCTAAACCACATCCTCACTGTACCACATCATCACTATATCACATCCTCACTGTAGCACACCCTCACTATATCATATCACTATACATCATCACTATACCACACTCACTTTACCACATCCTCTCTATCCAAATCCTCACGATACCATATCCTCATTCTAGCGCACCCTCACTATACCACATCCTCTCTGTACCACATCCTCACTGTACCACATCGTCGCTATACCACATCCTCGAGTTTTGGTGGCCACATATGTAACTTTCACATCGATGTTATCTTCCTCTTTCCTACATAATGATACTCAAGTTATTAATTTAATTGAATCATGATGAAAATACTAATACGTCTTACCATTATCACCCTCATCTTGGGTGTTGTCCTCTTCAATGTAATGTTTACTGGGAGAAGGTTCCTACTGACGGAGCAGGAGAGGCTCTTGTCCCTGCTACAGGCTCGCCACCAGGAGGCCTACACCATCAGCGTCCCCTTCTTGGGAACGTTCCAACCCAAACCCTTGGAGCTTCCCAGGGTACGAGACACAATGGCGAACGATGTCTTCGTCCTCCCTCACCTGGTAAGGAACGTCCTTGCCCTGCGGGAGATGGAGCGCGAGCCTGAGGTCGTCGTCACCTTGGTCGACCGCCTGAAGGTCTTGCTGAGCCAGTGCAGTCCTTCAGTCTTGGTGTTGCCTGTAGCGGTGCTGGCAGGGGTGGGGCTCTTAATCGGGGCACTATACTTCCTGAAGGGCATCTGGAAAAGACCCTTGGGGCTCATAATGCGAGGACTGTGCATCCTGAGGGACAAAGTCTTCAGTGGTCAGTTCAAGCCTAAATATTTCCTGATGGGCATTTGGAGGAGAGTCCAAGGGGTCTTTCTCCGAGGACTGTCCATCCTGATGGGCATCTGGAGGAGAGTCCAAGGGTTCTCTGTCCGGGGACTGTGCATCGTGCGGGACAAAGTCCCCAGGGTTCAGTTCGAGCGTAAGAACTTCCTGACAGGCATCTGGAGGAGAGTGCAAGGGTTCTTTCTCCGGGGACTGTGCATCGTGCGGGACAAAGTCCTCAGGGTTCAGTTCGAGCGTAAGAACTTCCTGACAGGCATCTGGAGGAGAGTCCAAGGGTTCTTTCTCCGGGGACTGTCCATCCTGATGGGCATCTGCAGGAGAGTCCAAGGGGTCTTTCTCCGGGGACTGTCCATCCTGATGGGCATCTGCAGGGGAGTCCAAGGGCTCTTTCTCAGGGGACTGTGCATCGTGCGCTTTACCATTATCACCCTCATCTTGGGTGTCGTCCTCTTCTACGTGGTGTGTACTGGGAGAAGGTTCCTACTGACGGAGCAGGAGAGGCTCTTGTCCCTGCTACAGGCGCGCCACCAGGAGGCCTACACCATCAGCATCCCCTTTCTGGGAACGTTCCAACCCAAACCCTTGGAGCTTCCCAGGGTACGAGACACAATGGCGAACGATGTCTTCGTCCTCCCTCACCTGGTAAGGAACGTCCTTGCCCTGCGGGAGATGGAGCGCGAGCCTGAGGTCGTCGTCACCTTGGTCGACCGCCTGAAGGTCTTGCTGAACCAGTGCAGTCCTTCAGTCTTGGTGTTGCCTGTAGCGGTGCTGGCAGGGGTGGGGCTCTTATTCGGGGCACTATACTTCCTGAAGGGCATCTGGAAAAGACCCTTGGGGCTCATAATGCGAGGACTGTGCATCCTGAGGGACAAAGTCTTCAGTGGTCAGTTCAAGCCTAAGAATTTCCTGATGGGCATTTGGAGGAGAGTCCAAGGGGTCTTTCTCCGAGGACTGTCCATCCTGATGGGCATCTGGAGGAGAGTCCAAGGGTTCTCTGTCCGGGGACTGTGCATCGTGCGGGACAAAGTCCCCAGGGTTCAGTTCGAGCGTAAGAACTTCCTGACAGGCATCTGGAGGAGAGTGCCAAGGAGTCTTTCTCCGGGGACTGTCCATCCTGATGGGCATCTGCAGGAAAGTCCAAGGGTTCTCTCTCCGGGGACTGTCCATCCTGATGGGCATCTGGAGGAGAGTCCAAGGGGTCTTACTGCGAAGACTGAACATCCTGCGAAATGTCTTACGTCGCAGAACATCTCAGTGGATTTCTATGGCAGACGCTCTAGAAGAAAATCTAGAGTATGCTTATGATGTTTTAGACACACTAGAAGATGATTTTGATGTCGGAGACACACCAGAAGATGTTTCTGAGGTTGTCGTAGACACACCAGAAGATGCTTCTGATGTTGCAGACACACCAGAAGGCATTTGCAGGAGAGTCCAAGGGTTCTTCCTCCGGAGACTGTGCATCGTGCGGGACAAAGTTCAGTTCGAACGTAAGAACTTCCTGACAGGCATCTGGAGGAGAGTCCAAGGGTTCTTTCTCCGGGGACTGTCCATTCTGATGGGCATCTGCAGGAGAGCCCGAGGGGTCTTTCTCCGGGGACTGTCCATCCTGATGGGCATCTGCAGGAGAGTCCAAGGGCTCTTTCTCAGGGGACTCTGCATCTTGCGCTTTACCATTATCACCCTCATCTTGGGTGTCGTCCTCTTCTACGTGGTGTTTACTGGGAGAAGGTTCCTACTGACGGAGCAGGAGAGGCTCTTGTCCCTGCTACAGGCGCGCCACCAGGAGGCCTACACCTTCAGCATCCCCTTCCTGGGAACGTTCCAACCCAAACCCTTGGAGCTTCCCAGGGTACGAGACACAATGGCGAACGATGTCTTCGTCCTCCCTCACCTGGTAAGGAACGTCCTTGCCCTGCGGGAGATGGAGCGCGAGCCTGAGGTCGTCGTCACCTTGGTCGACCGCCTGAAGGTCTTGCTGAACCAGTGCAGTCCTTCAGTCTTGGTGTTGCCTGTAGCGGTGCTGGCAGGGGTGGGGCTCTTAATCGGGGCACTATACTTCCTGCGGACCAAGATATTCCATGGTCAGGGCGAGCGGAAACATTTCCTGAAGGGTATCTGCAGCAGAGTCCAAGGAGTCTTTCTCCGGGGACTGTCCATCCTGATGGGCATCTGCAGGAGAGTCCAAGGGTTCTCTCTCCGGGGACTGTCCATCCTGATGGGCATCTGGAGGAGAGTCCAAGGGTTCTTACTGCGAGGACTGTACATCCTGCGGGAAAATGTCTTCCGTCGCAGAAGATCTCAGTGGACTTGTATGGCAATGGTGGACACTCGGGAAGAAACTCCAGACGAGGTTGTAGACACACCAGAAGATGATTCTGATGTTGTAGAGACACCAGATGATGATTCTCATGCTGTAGACACACCAGAAGATGCTTCTGATGTTGTAGACACACCAGAAGATGCTTCTGATGTCGTAGACGCACCAGAAGATGCTTCTGATGTCGTAGACGCACCAGAAGATGCTTCTGATGTCGTAGACGCACCAGAAGATGCCACCACCTCTTCTCTTGTCACTACTGCCACTACCCCATCCCCCTGGGGATATTACAACCATCCCCTCCCGTGTCACCACTGCCTCTACTGGTACCACTGCCACTACCATCCTCTCCCCTGGCACCACTGCTGCCACCACTGCTGCCACCACCCATATCCGCCCTGCATGATGTCTCCTCTCCTGTTCTCTGTCATCAAGCATCTTGCTCGCTACCACGCTTGAGCACTTTGAGACAGGGCTCCGTCAGTCTCTGACGTACATTCTTCTTATTATTATTATCATTATCATTATTAATTATTATTATCATAAATTCGTATTATTATTTATACCTATACGTAAACGTTCGTCACACACATAAACATTGACCTGTCAGTGACATAGATCAAATAATATTGTGTGTTGTTGTCAGTTAAGTTAGTTTGTAATGGCTCGCAAGAGGGAACCATGATATAGACACTTTCCTGACACATGTTCCTCCAGTCCTGGTATGTGTGGCCAACATCTAGTGTATATATCCCGTCATCAGGACCTCTCTAACAACCGTGTGTAGCACAACTGTTATTTTCTCTGCTCGTGTGTGTGTGTGTGTGTGTGTGTGTCGCCTTTCGTCTCGGCTCTACAACCATGCGTCCTAGTATCACAGATCACAATTGTATCTGATACTTTTCATAATAACATCATCATTATTGCCTCTGATATTGTAATAATTCGTTCATATGTTCAGTTTATGTGTGTCTTCAGGGATGTTCTCTCACTACATGTATCTCATCCTATCTTATCTCAACATGATGGTTGGTATACAGTCATCATCCTATCTTATCTCAACATGATGGTATACAGTCATCATCCTATCTTATCTCAGCATGAAGGTATACAGTCATCATCCTATCTTATCTCAACATGATGGTATACAGTCATCATCCTATCTTATCTCAGCATGATGGTATACAGTCATCATCCTATCTTATCTCAGCATGATGGTATACAGTCATCATCCTATCTTATCTCAGCATGATGGTATACAGTCATCATCCTATCTTATCTCAACATGATGGTATACAGTCATCATCCTATCTTATCTCAGCATGATGGTATACAGTCATCATCCTATCTTATCTCAACATGATGGTATACAGTCACCAGGCATCACCACCTTCTCTCTTGGAACTTTGGGAAATTATGACTCATACCAGAACATCTCTCTCTCTCTCTCTCTCTCTCTATGATCTTATTATGCCTTTAATACCAATTCTCATTTACTTCATCAAGAGACCTTCACCAGTTCATCTCCACATATTTTCGTGTCGTGTGAATTTCTCCATTGTTATTTACTTTATTGACCAAATGTCTTTATTTACATTGTCCTTCCTGACCCCATCTGGCACTGCCCATCTCCTGCCCTCACTCTCGTAACTCACATAAGCATCTTACATATTCCATCTTGAGTTCCTTGTCCTCCGCCAACCGTGTTACACAGACTCACGTCTCACATACCTGTGAGTCTGACACACACACACACACAGACCTCGTCTCAAAGAAACCTCACAGTATCTTATCACTTTTCATACATTCCTTTTATTGGTCTGCCAGACTCAACCTGGACCCATCTGCACCTCACACAACGCCCCCCTCCCTTCCTCGACTCCCCCATCCTCCCTCCTCTCAACACTTTGGGCCATATTGTGTTGCCCCCTCCCTTCCTCGACTCCCCCATCCTCCCTCCTCTCAACACTTTGGGCCATATTGTGTTGCCGTAGTCGCAGTTCTTATCTGTGGTGGTGGAGCAGTGTTGTTGTGGGGTGTTGGGCCGCCATGTTGTTGCTTCTTCACTCCTCCTCCTCCTCGACCATTGTTATCTGTGTACGGCGCGTAGCCAGAGAGAATCATCTGCCTGCCGTTGGAGGAGTCTGCTGCCAGATAAGACTTATCAGCCGGCAACAGGCGTAAGGAGGAAACCTGGCACGTTATCAGGCAACTTCCGTTTGGCCTTCGCCTTAAACAGGAAATTAGAAAAAAAATGAAAGATGAAGTGGAAAAAAAAAAAAAGAAAACGGGAGATGACTTCATCTGGTAATGGCGCTCTGCTGTTGACTTTTTCACACTTTTGATTTCAGATTTTTTTCCTTTTTTTTAGGAATATGTAATGTTATATTTTTAGCGATGGGAATGAATAAAGGCGGACAGTGTGAATTGTGTGCATGGGTATATATGTATGTGTCTGTGTGTGTATATATATGTGTACATTGAGATGTATAGGTATGTATATTTGCGTGTGTGGACGTGTATGTATATACATGTGTATGGGGGTGGGTTGGGCCATTTCTTTCGTCTGTTTCCTTGCGCTACCTCGCAAACGCGGGAGACAGCGACAAAGCAAAATAAATAAATATATGATAATTTTAGGCATGATTTTGGCATTATTTCTTTTTGTATAATGAAAATTTGAAGAAAAAAAAATATCCAAATAGGAAATCAGTGGATGCGATGGGACTAGACAGTCCACAGTGAATTTAGAAATAGATTTTGAACTTCAGGTGGGTATTTCTAGACTCGTTTATGGTTTGGTGGCTAGCTTTTCTGATTGGTGGGAAGAGGGGATGTGGGGTGTCTGCTGTTACTAAGCCTGAAACAAAACAAACAAGGCTATGTTACTGCTGTGTTACTGCTGTGTTACTACTGTTTAGCAGGGCGGGGGGGGGGGCACTATTGGCTGTGACAAAATCACCGTAGACAATATAGATGAGAGATAGACGAGGAAATGTCAAGTTCACTGGAAACACAGTTGGTGGGTCTGGATTGCATGGGTTCCTTGCTGAGTGCCATCGTCAGTCATTGTTTAATTGTCTCTCTCAGGTGCTTTTGACGAATGTGGCCATGGTGGGCCATGTTGGGCCACGTTAGGCTACAGCCACGGTGGCCACAGTGAAAGGGGGGGGGCTATGTTTAACCGCAATGAAAGGCCATGTGTGGCCACAGCCTTAGAGGGCCATGGGGGGGCCATGCTTATGTGGCCACTAAAATCATCAAACGAGAGAACTAAAGTTGTTTGCTTCTGTTAAGTTCCTGCACCTTTAAGGATGCGCCCCGCACGGGAGCAGGGTAAAGTGGGCTCCCTGAGGGATAAGAGGGTCTTGGATATCTTGGTCACCATATCACAGTGTAAGATAATGACAAGATAGTCTTGCAGGCGTCATGAGACAGACCCAAGATAGCTTATAAACTACCCCCGTACGTGCCATGAAGATATTAATGCCTCTAGGCAGTTTTAAGATACGGCCAAGGTATCTTAAGATACTCGAAGATATCTTACGACGGGTTACGCGTCACGATAACCATAAATGACCTGATATCTTGGGACAGACTTGGGGGGGTCTTATTGCAGTGGTCTTCCTATTATGGTCCGTGCCGTAGTGGGTGATGGAAGGGGGCCACTCCTCGTATTGGATGACCCCAGGTCACACCACATCCCCAAGAGAGGAGAAAGGAGGGGAAGAGGAGTAGAAGGTCACGACACGCCACAGAGAGGTCACTGCCACAGCGCCAAAGGAAAAGTGGGAACAGCAGAACCGACCCCACTCCTGTGTGTGAGTTACGAGAGTGAGGGCAGGAGATGGGCAGAGTGATGGGGTCAGGAAGGACAATGTAGATAAAGACGTTTGGTCAATAAAGTAAATACTATTGTGATTTACGCGACACGAAAATATGTGATTAACCGGTGAAGGTCTCTTGATGAAGTAAATGAGAATTGGTATTAAAAGCATAATAAGATCATAGAGAGAGAGAGAGAGAAAGAGGGAAGGATTATGTTCTGGTATGAGTCATAATTTCCCAGAGTTCCAAGAGAGAAGAAGGTGGTGGTGTCTGGTGACTGTATACAATCATGTTGAGATAAGATAGGATGATGACTGTATACCATTATGCTGAGATAAGATAGGATGATGACTGTATACCATCATGTTGAGATAAGATAGGATGATGACTGTATACCATCATGTTGAGATAAGATAGGATGATGACTGTATACCATCATGCTGAGATAAGATAGGATGATGACTGCATACCATCATGTTGAGATAAGATAGGATGATGACTGTATACCATCATGTTGAGATAAGATAGGATGATGACTGTATACCATCATGCTGAGATAAGATAGGATGAGATACATGTAGTGAGAGAACATCCCTGAAGACACACATAAACTGAACATATGAACGAATTATTACAATATCAGAGGCAATAATAATGATGTTATTATGAAAAGTATCAGATACAATTGTGATTTGTGATAATAGGACGCATGGTTGTAGAGCCGAGACGAAAGGCGACACACACACACACACACACGAGCATACAAAATAACAGTTGTGCTACACACGGTTGTTAGAGAGGTCCTGATGACGGGATATATACACTAGATGTTGGCCACACATACCAGGACTGGAGGAACATGTGTCAGGAAAGTGTCTATATCATGGTTCCCTCTTGCGAGCCATTACAAACTAACTTAACTGACAACAACACACAATATTATTTGATCTATGTCACTGACAGGTCAATGTTTATGTGTGTGACGAACGATTACGTATAGGTATAAATAATAATACGAATTTATGATAATAATAATTAATAATGATAATAATAAGAATGTACGTCAGAGACTGACGGAGCCCTGTCTCAAAGTGCTCAAGCGTGGTAGCGAGCAAGATGCTTGATGACAGAGAACAGGAGAGGAGACATCATGCAGGGCGGATATGGGTGGTGGCAGCAGTGGTGGCAGCAGTAGTGACAGCAGTGGTGCCAGGGGAGAGGATGGTAGTGGCAGTGGTACCAGTAGAGGCAGTGGTGGCACGGGAGGGGATGGTTGTAATATCCCCAGGGGGATGGGGTAGTGGCAGTAGTGACAAGAGAAGAGGTGGTGGCATCTTCTGGTGCGTCTACGACATCAGAAGCATCTTCTGGTGTGTCTACGACATCAGAAGCATCTTCTGGTGCGTCTACGACATCAGAAGCATCTTCTGGTGTGTCTACGACATCAGAAGCATCTTCTGGTGTGTCTACAACATCAGAATCATCTTCTGGTGTGTCTACAACCTCGTCTGGAGTTTCTTCCAGAGTGTCCACCATTGCCATACAAGTCCACTGAGATCTTCTGCGACGGAAGACATTTTCCCGCAGGATGTACAGTCCTCGCAGTAAGAACCCTTGGACTCTCCTCCAGATGCCCATCAGGATGGACAGTCCCCGGAGAGAGAACCCTTTGATTCTCCTGCAGATGCCCATCAGGATGGACAGTCCCCGGAGAAAGACTCCTTGGACTCTCCTCCAGATGCCCTTCAGGAAATGCTTCCGCTCGCCCTGACCATGGAATATCTTGGTCCGCAGGAAGTATAGTGCCCCGATTAAGAGCCCCACCCCTGCCAGCACCGCTACAGGCAACACCAAGACTGAAGGACTGCACTGGTTCAGCACGACCTTCAGGCGGTCGACCAAGGTGACGACGACCTCAGGCTCGCGCTCCATCTCCCGCAGGGCAAGGACGTTCCTTACCAGGTGAGGGAGGACGAAGACATCGTTCGCCATTGTGTCTCGTACCCTGGGAAGCTCCAAGGGTTTGGGTTGGAACGTTCCCAAGAAGGGGATGCTGATGGTGTAGGCCTCCTGGTGGCGCGCCTGTAGCAGGGACAAGAGTCTCTCCTGCTCCGTCAGTAGGAACCTTCTCCCAGTAAACACCACGGAGAAGAGGACGACACCCAAGATGAGGGTGATAATGGTAAAGCGCAAGATGCACAGTCCCCTGATAAAGAGCACTTGGACTCTCCTGCAGATGCCCATCAGGATGGACAGTCCCCGGAGAAAGAACCCTTGGACTCTCCTGCAGATGCCCATCAGGATGGACAGTCCCCGGAGAAAGAACCCTTGGACTCTCCTCCAGATGCCTGTCAGGAAGTTCTTACGCTCGACCTGAACCCTGGGGACTTTGTCCCGCACGATGCACAAGTTCTTACGCTCGACTTGAACCCTGAGGACTTTGTCCCGCACGATGCACAGTCCCCGGAGAGAGAACCCTTGGACTCTCCTGCAGATGCCCATCAGGATGGACAGTCCTCGGAGAACGACCCCTTGGACTCTCCTGCAGATGCCCATCAGGATGGACAGTCCTCGGAGAAAGACCCCTTGGACTCTCCTCCAAATGCCCATCAGGAAATTCTTAGGCTTGAACTGACCACTGAAGACTTTGTCCCTCAGGATGCACAGTCCTCGCATTATGAGCCCCAAGGGTCTTTTCCAGATGCCTTTCAGGAAGTATAGTGCCCCGATTAAGAGCCCCACCCCTGCCAGCACCGCTACAGGCAACACCAAGACTGAAGGACTGCACTGGCTCAGCAAGACCTTCAGGCGGTCGACCAAGGTGACGACGACCTCAGGCTCGCGCTCCATCTCCCGCAGGGCAAGGACGTTCCTTACCAGGTGAGGGAGGACGAAGACATCGTTCGCCATTGTGTCTCGTACCCTGGGAAGCTCCAAGGGTTTGGGTTGGAACGTTCCCAGAAAGGGGACGCTGATGGTGTAGGCCTCCTGGTGGCGCGCCTGTAGCAGGGACAAGAGCCTCTCCTGCTCCGTCAGTAGGAACCTTCTCCCAGTAAACACCACGTAGAAGAGGACGACACCCAAGATGAGGGTGATAATGGTAAAGCGCAAGATGCACAGTCCCCTGATAAAGAGCCCTTGGACTCTCCTGCAGATGCCCATCAGGATGGACAGTCCCCGGAGAAAGACCCCTCGGACTCTCCTGCAGATGCCCATCAGGATGGACAGTCCCCGGAGAAAGAACCCTTGGACTCTCCTGCAGATGCCCATCAGGATGGACAGTCCCCGGAGAAAGAACCCTTGGACTCTCCTCCAGATGCCTGTCAGGAAGCTCTTACGCTCGACCTGAACCCTGGGGACTTTGTCCCGCACGATGCACAGTCCCCGGACAGAGAACCCTTGGACTCTCCTGCAGAAGCCCATCAGGATGGACAGTCCTCGGAGAAAGACCCCTTGGACTCTCCTCCAAATGCCCATCAGGAAATATTTAGGCTTGAACTGACCACTGAAGACTTTGTCCCTCAGTATGCACAGTCCTCGCATTATGAGCCCCAAGGGTCTTTTCCAGATGCCCTTCAGGAAGTATAGTGCCCCGATTAAGAGCCCCACCCCTGCCAGCACCGCTACAGGCAACACCAAGACTGAAGGACTGCACTGGTTCAGCAAGACCTTCAGGCGGTCGACCAAGGAGACGACGACCTCAGGCTCGCGCTCCATCTCCCGCAGGGCAAGGACGTTCCTTACCAGGTGAGGGAGGACGAAGACATCGTTCGCCATTGTGTCTCGTACCCTGGGAAGCTCCAAGGGTTTGGGTTGGAACGTTCCCAGGAAGGGGACGCTGATGGTGTAGGCCTCCTGGTGGCGCGCCTGTAGCAGGGACAAGAGCCTCTCCTGCTCCGTCAGTAGGAACCTTCTCCCAGTAAACATTACAGTGAAGAGGACAACACCCAAGACGAGGGTGATAATGGTAAGACGTATTAGTATTTTCATCATGATTCAATTAAATTAATAACTTGAGTATCATTATGTAGGAAAGAGGAAGATAACATCGATGTGAAAGTTAGATATTTGGCCACCAAAACTCGAGGATGTGGTATAGCGACGATGTGGTACAGTGAGGATGTGGTACAGAGAGGATGTGGTATAGTGAGGGTGCGCTAGAATGAGGATATGGTATCGTGAGGATTTGGATAGAGAGGATGTGGTAAAGTGAGTGTGGTATAGTGATATTGTATAGTGATATGATATAGTGAGGGTGCGCTATAGTGAGGATGTGATATAGTGATGATGTGGTACAGTGAGGATGTGGTTTAGGAGGGATATGGTATAGTGAGAATGTGCTATAGTGATAATGTGGTATAGTGAATATGTGACATAGTGAAGATGTGGTATAGTAAGGATAGTGAAGATGTGGTGTAGTATGTGGTATAGTGAGGATGGGGTGTAGTAAGATTGTGTCATACTGATGGTGTGGAATAGTGAGGATGTGGTAAAGTGAACATGTTATATTGAAAGGATGTGGTACAGTGATTACATGGTATAGTAAGGGCATGGTATAGTAAGGATATGGTATAGTGAGGGTGCGCTATAGTGAGGATGTGGTATAGTGATGATATGGTACAGTGAGGATGTGGTGTAGGAAGGATATGGTATAGTGAGGATGTGCTATAGTGATAATGTGGTATAGTGAATATATGGCATAGTGAATATGTGGTATAGTAAGGATAGTGAAGATGTGGTGTACTATGTGGTATAGTGAGGATGGGGAGTAGTAAGATTGTGTCATAGTGATGGTGTGGAATAGTGAGGATGTGGTAAAGCGAACATGTTATATTGAAAGGATGTGGTACAGTGAGGATATGGTATAGTAAATGGTGTGGTATAGTAAGGATATGGTATAATGAGGGTGTGGTATAGTGAAGATGTGGTATAGTGAAGATGACTTGCTACGCGAGTGAGCTGAACTAAAGGGCATATATGAAGCCAACTGTACAAACAGGAATGAGTAGAGACTTTATAAGACGACATGGCGGTGATGGAGCTGGGGTTATTACAGGTCGAGGCAAAGAAGCCATCATCACCACCGCCGAAAAGCTGTCTTGTCTCCTTTACGAAACTGGAAAGTACACAAAGGTTGTAAAACATTATCTGTGTGGTGGTTGGTGGCACTTATGAAAAAGATTGCCACGCCAACTAATGTGAATTGTCTGGTTTACACATGACGAATACTGCCTTTTAAGTGTAAATACAATATCCAGGGACACTACTTTGTCGCTGTCTTCCTCGTTAGCGAGGTAGCGCAAGGAAACAGGCGGAAGAATGGCCCAAGCCACCCACATACACACGTCTATACATAGACGCCCACACACGCTCACATTACATCGAAGAGACGAAGCTAGGACGCCATTTGGTAAACATGTGATTGTCCAAAACATACAACGAGCGTTCATAAACTTATCATTTTACAAGCTATGTACTCCTCTCTCCAACTGACGTCATTTCGTGTTAAAGTTTATTACTTATCTCACTTATTGCAGCGGTCACCATTAACGTCAACTCATCACAGAATAATACGCATCTCAGAGCGTAAACTTTTCATTTTAAACGTACAATGTATTTGCTCACTTATCATGATGACAAGGATCATTTTTGCTTTACTGTTGGAAGATTCTCAGTCATGGATCAAGTTCCAGACTATTTTTATTATTATTTCCTGTTTAAGGCGAAGGCCAAACGGAAGTTGCCTGATAACGTGCCAGGTTTCCTCCTTACGCCTGTTGCCGGCTGATAAGTCTTATCTGGCAGCAGACTCCTCCAACGGCAGGCAGATGATTCTCTCTGGCTACGCGCCGTACACAGATAACAATGGTCGAGGAGGAGGAGGAGGAGGAGTGAAGAAGCAACAACATGGCGGCCCAACACCCCACAACAACACTGCTCCACCACCACAGATAAGAAGAACTACGTCGACTACAGCAACACAATATGGCCCAAAGTGTTGAGAGTTGGGGAGGGATGGGGGAGTCGAGGAAGGGAGGGGGCAAGCAATATGGCCCAAAGTGTTGAGAGGTGGGGGGATGGGGGAGTCGAGGAAGGGAGGGGGACAGCAATATGGCCCAAAGTGTTCAGAGGTGGGGGGATGGGGGAGTCGAGGAAGGGGGGGGGGCGTTGTTTGAGGTTTCTTTGAGACGAGGTCTGTGTGTGTGTGTGTGTCAGACTCACAGGTTTGTGAGACGTGAGTCTGTGTAACACGGTTGGCGGAGGACAAGGAACTCAAGATGGAATATGTAAGATGCTTATGTGAGTTACGAGAGCGAGGGCAGGAGATGGGCAGTGCCAGATGGGGTCAGGAAGGACAATGTAAATAAAGACATTTGGTCAATAAAGTAAATAATAATGGAGAAATTCACACGACACGAAAATATGTGGAGATGAACTGGCGAAGGTCTCTTGATGAAGTAAATGAGAATTGGTACTAAAAGCATAATAAGATCATAGAGAGAGAGAGAGAGAGAGAGAGAGAGAGAGAGAGAGAGATGTTCTGGTATGAGTCATAATTTCCCAAAGTTCCAAGAGAGAAGGTGGTGATGCCTGGTGACTGTATACCATCATGTTGAGATAAGATAGGATGATGACTGTATACCATCATGTTGAGATAAGATAGGATGATGACTGTATACCATCATGCTGAGATAAGATAGGATGATGACTGTATACCATCATGTTGAGATAAGATAGGATGATGACTGTATACCATCATGCTGAGATAAGATAGGATGATGACTGTATACCATCATGTTGAGATAAGATAGGATGATGACTGTATACCATCATGCTGAGATAAGATAGGATGATGACTGTATACCATCATGTTGAGATAAGATAGGATGATGACTGTATACCATCATGCTGAGATAAGATAGGATGATGACTGCATACCATCATGTTGAGATAAGATAGGATGATGACTGTATACCATCATGCTGAGATAAGATAGGATGATGACTGTATACCATCATGCTGAGATAAGATAGGATGAGATACATGTAGTGAGAGAACATCCCTGAAGACACACATAAACTGAACATATGAACGAATTATTACAATATCAGAGGCAATAATAATGATGTTATTATGAAAAGTATCAGATACAATTGTGATTTGTGATAATAGGACGCATGGTTGTAGAGCCGAGACGAAAGGCGACACACACACACACACACACACGAGCATACAAAATAACAGTTGTGCTACACACGGTTGTTAGAGAGGTCCTGATGACGGGATATATACACTAGATGTTGGCCACACATACCAGGACTGGAGGAACATGTGTCAGGAAAGTGTCTATATCATGGTTCCCTCTTGCGAGCCATTACAAACTAACTTAACTGACAACAACACACAATATTATTTGATCTATGTCACTGACAGGTCAATGTTTATGTGTGTGACGAACGATTACGTATAGGTATAAATAATAATACGAATTTATGATAATAATAATTAATAATGATAATGATAATAATAATAAGAAGAATGTACGTCAGAGACTGACGGAGCCCTGTCTCAAAGTGCTCAAGCGTGGTAGCGAGCAAGATGCTTGATGACAGAGAACAGGAGAGGAGACATCATGCAGGGCGGATATGGGTGGTGGCAGCAGTGGTGGCAGCAGTAGTGACAGCAGTAGTGCCAGGGGAGAGGATGGTAGTGGCAGTGGTACCAGTAGAGGCAGTGGTGGCACGGGAGGGGATGGTTGTAATATCCCCATGGGGATGGGGTAGTGGCAGTAGTGACAAGAGAAGAGGTGGTGACATCTTCTGGTGCGTCTACGACATCAGAAGCATCTTCTGGTGCGTCTACGACATCAGAAGCATCTTCTGGTGTGTCTACAACATCAGAAGCATCTTCTGGTGTGTCTACAACATCAGAATCATCTTCTGGTGTGTCTACAACCTCGTCTGGAGTTTCTTCCAGAGTGTCCACCATTGCCATACAAGTCCACTGAGATCTTCTGCGACGGAAGACATTTTCCCGCAGGATGTACAGTCCTCGCAGTAAGAACCCTTGGACTCTCCTCCAGATGCCCATCAGGATGGACAGTCCCCGGAGAGAGAACCCTTTGATTCTCCTGCAGATGCCCATCAGGATGGACAGTCCCCGGAGAAAGACTCCTTGGACTCTCCTCCAGATGCCCTTCAGGAAATGTTTCCGCTCGCCCTGACCATGGAATATCTTGGTCCGCAGGAAGTATAGTGCCCCGATTAAGAGCCCCACCCCTGCCAGCACCGCTACAGGCAACACCAAGACTGAAGGACTGCACTGGTTCAGCACGACCTTCAGGCGGTCGACCAAGGTGACGACGACCTCAGGCTCGCGCTCCATCTCCCGCAGGGCAAGGACGTTCCTTACCAGGTGAGGGAGGACGAAGACAGCGTCCGTCATTGTGTCTCGTACCCTGGGAAGCTCCAAGGGTTTGGGTTGGAACGTTCCCAAGAAGGGGATGCTGATGGTGTAGGCCTCCTGGTGGCGCGCCTGTAGCAGGGACAAGAGCCTCTCCTGCTCCGTCAGTAGGAACCTTCTCCCAGTAAACACCACGGAGAAGAGGACGACACCCAAGATGAGGGTGATAATGGTAAAGCGCAAGATGCACAGTCCCCTGAGAAAGAGCACTTGGACTCTCCTGCAGATGCCCATCAGGATGGACAGTCCCCGGAGAAAGAACCCTTGGACTCTCCTGCAGATGCCCATCAGGATGGACAGTCCCCGGAGAAAGAACCCTTGGACTCTCCTCCAGATGCCTGTCAGGAAGTTCTTACGCTCGACCTGAACCCTGGGGACTTTGTCCCGCACGATGCACAAGTTCTTACGCTCGACCTGAACCCTGAGGACTTTGTCCCGCACGATGCACAGTCCCCGGAGAGAGAATCCTTGGACTCTCCTGCAGATGCCCATCAGGATGGACAGTCCTCGGAGAAAGACCCCTTGGACTCTCCTCCAAATGCCCATCAGGAAATTCTTAGGCTTGAACTGACCACTGAAGACTTTGTCCCTCAGGATGCACAGTCCTCGCATTATGAGCCCCAAGGGTCTTTTCCAGATGCCCTTCAGGAAGTATAGTGCCCCGATTAAGAGCCCCACCCCTGCCAGCACCGCTACAGGCAACACCAAGACTGAAGGACTGCACTGGCTCAGCAAGACCTTCAGGCGGTCGACCAAGGTGACGACGACCTCAGGCTCGCGCTCCATCTCCCGCAGGGCAAGGACGTTCCTTACCAGGTGAGGGAGGACGAAGACATCGTTCGCCATTGTGTCTCGTACCCTGGGAAGCTCCAAGGGTTTGGGTTGGAACGTTCCCAGGAAGGGGACGCTGATGGTGTAGGCCTCCTGGTGGCGCGCCTGTAGCAGGGACAAGAGCCTCTCCTGCTCCGTCAGTAGGAACCTTCTCCCAGTAAACACCACGGAGAAGAGGACGACACCCAAGATGAGGGTGATAATGGTAAAGCGCACGATGCACAGTCCCCTGAGAAAGAGCCCTTGGACTCTCCTGCAGATGCCCATCAGGATGGACAGTCCCCGGAGAAAGACCCCTTGGACTCTCCTGCAGATGCCCATCAGGATGGACAGTCCCCGGAGAAAGACCCCTCGGACTCTCCTGCAGATGCCCATCAGGATGGACAGTCCCCGGAGAAAGAACCCTTGGACTCTCCTCCAGATGCCTGTCAGGAAGCTCTTACGCTCGACCTGAACCCTGGGGACTTTGTCCCGCACGATGCACAGTCCCCGGACAGAGAACCCTTGGACTCTCCTGCAGAAGCCCATCAGGATGGACAGTCCTTGGAGAAAGACCCCTTGGACTCTCCTCCAAATGCCCATCAGGAAATATTTAGGCTTGAACTGACCACTGAAGACTTTGTCCCTCAGTATGCACAGTCCTCGCATTATGAGCCCCAAGGGTCTTTTCCAGATGCCCTTCAGGAAGTATAGTGCCCCGATTAAGAGCCCCACCCCTGCCAGCACCGCTACAGGCAACACCAAGACTGAAGGACTGCACTGGTTCAGCAAGACCTTCAGGCGGTCGACCAAGGAGACGACGACCTCAGGCTCGCGCTCCATCTCCCGCAGGGCAAGGACGTTCCTTACCAGGTGAGGGAGGACGAAGACATCGTTCGCCATTGTGTCTCGTACCCTGGGAAGCTCCAAGGGTTTGGGTTGGAACGTTCCCAGGAAGGGGACGCTGATGGTGTAGGCCTCCTGGTGGCGCGCCTGTAGCAGGGACAAGAGCCTCTCCTGCTCCGTCAGTAGGAACCTTCTCCCAGTAAACATTACAGTGAAGAGGACAACACCCAAGATGAGGGTGATAATGGTAAGGCGTATTAGTATTTTCATCATGATTCAATTAAATTAATAACTTGAGTATCATTATGTAGGAAAGAGGAAGATAACATCGATGTGAAAGTTAGATATGTGGCCACCAAAACTCGAGGATGTGGTATAGCGACGATGTGGTACAGTGAGGATGTGGTACAGAGAGGATGTGGTATAGTGAGGGTGCGCTAGAATGAGGATATGGTATCGTGAGGATTTGGATAGAGAGGATGTGGTAAAGTGAGTGTGGTATAGTGATGATGTATAGTGATATGATATAGTGAGGGTGTGCTACAGTGAGGATGTGATATAGTGATGATGTGGTACAGTGAGGATGTGGTGTAGGAGGGATATGGTATAGTGAGAATGTGCTATAGTGATAATGTGGTATAGTGAATATGTGACATAGTGAAGATGTGGTATAGTAAGGATAGTGATGTGGTGTAGTATGTGGTATAGTGAGGATGGGGTGTAGTAAGATTGTGTCATAGTGATGGTGTGGAATAGTGAGGATGTGGTAAAGTGAACATGTTATATTGAAAGGATGTGGTACAGTGATTACATGGTATAGTAAGGGCATGGTATAGTAAGGATATGGTATAGTGAGGGTGCGCTATAGTGAGGATGTGGTATAGTGATGATATGGTACAGTGAGGATGTGGTGTAGGGAGGATATGGTATAGTGAGGATGTGCTATAGTGATAATGTGGTATAGTGAATATATGGCATAGTGAATATGTGGTATAGTAAGGATAGTGAAGATGTGGTGTACTATATGGTATAGTGAGGATGGGGTGTAGTAAGATTGTGTCATAGTGATGGTGTGGAATAGTGATGATGTGGTAAAGCGAACATGTTATATTGAAAGGATGTGGTACAGTGAGGATATGGTATAGTAAATGGTGTGGTATAGTAAGGATATGGTATAATGAGGGTGTGGTATAGTGAAGATGTGGTATAGTGAAGATGACTTGCTACGCGAGTGAGCTGAACTAAAGGGCATATATGAAGCCAACTGTACAAACAGGAATGAGTAGAGACTTTATAAGACGACATGGCGGTGATGGAGCTGGGGTTATTACAGGTCGAGGCAAAGAAGCCATCATCACCACCGCCGAAAAGCTGTCTTGTCTCCTTTACGAAACTGGAAAGTACACAAAGGTAGTAAAACATTATCTGTGTGGTGGTTGGTGGCACTTATGAAAAAGATTGCCACGCCAACTAATGTGAATTGTCTGGTTTACACATGACGAATACTGCCTTTTAAGTGTAAATACAATATCCAGGGACACTACTTTGTCGCTGTCTTCCTCGTTAGCGAGGTAGCGCAAGGAAACAGGCGGAAGAATGGCCCAAGCCACCCACATACACACGTCTATACATAGACGCCCACACACGCTCACATTACATCGAAGAGACGAAGCTAGGACGCCATTTGGTAAACATGTGATTGTCCAAAACATACAACGAGCGTTCATAAACTTATCATTTTACAAGCTATGTACTCCTCTCTCCAACTGACGTCATTTCGTGTTAAAGTTTATTACTTATCTCACTTATTGCAGCGGTCACCCTTAACGTCAACTCATCACAGAATAATACGCATCTCAGAGCGTAAACTTTTCATTTTAAACGTACAATGTATTTGCTCACTTATCATGATGACAAGGATCATTTTTGCTTTACTGTTGGAAGATTCTCAGTCATGGATCAAGTTCCAGACTATTTTTATTATTATTATTATTATTATTATTATTATTATTATTATTATTATTATTATTATTATTATTTCTTTTTCTTCGTGGGCAGGAAACAACATAAAAAACAACAACAACAACAAGAACACTCGTTGGCATCAGCAAATTTCAGGTCACGTGCAATCACTGTGACCTTCCTGCAGTATGCCAGATGACCGCCAGGGGGGGGGCAATTAGCGCCCCACACTGATTAACCACCAATTTCCTGAGAGAGTTACAAGGATAATCTTGAGTTACAAGACCAACCTTGAGTTACGAGAAGTTACAAGGCGACCCATGGAGTCAGGAGTTCAACATTTTTATGGCGACTGGAAATGATGGGTGGTACTGCTGTATGTAGATGATGTGGTAGTAATAGCAGAAGCGACCAAAGTATATCATGATAGATGTAACGTAATTCAGGTTGATAGATAGAAGACTAATGAAGTGATATTATGTTTTGGAAATTAATTCAGGTAAATAGATAGAAGACTAATGAAGTGATATTATGTTTTGGAAATTAATTCAGGTAAATAGATAGAAGACTAATGAAGTGATATTATGTTTTGGAAAGTAATTCAGGTAAATAGATAGAAGACTAATGAAGTGATATTATGTTTTGGTAAGTAATTCAGGTAAATAGATAGAAGACTAATGAAGTGATATTGAGTTATGTTTTGGAAAGTATTGAAGACTTCCAGGGCGTGAATATGTCACAAGAGTTTGGAAAAATGTTTATACACCAGAGGTATTATACGCCAGTTGTATGATACACCAGTTTAATACACGTGTATTATAAGCTAGTTGTATAATACACTAGTTGTACTTTACGTTAGTTGTATTGTACACCGGTTGTATGATTGTATGAACTGTGTTGAGCTGGAATCAAGTTTCTCATTGCGCCATCTTTTGTGGGTATGTCTCTGTTGTGGTTGTCTGGCCAATTATGTCGAAATAACTACCTTTGATGTATTAATTATAAACTGTAAATGTTCATTACCGTACGGCACTAATCCCAGCATGGGGTTCCGCTCGCTGTAACCATTTCTATTCAGATATTACATGTTTTTTTTTTATTTGTTTTTAGTTTTTAAAAGAGTTTACGTTCGCAGTGGAATGGACGGTTTCGCCCACCCGCCCACCCGCCCCTGCCATATATTTTCAGCCCTGAGAGAATCAGTTATTTTGTTTTTAATGGCAATTCATTTTTAAAATCAAGACTCCGGGTTAATATTTTGTTGATATTCCCGACTAAGTTTTACGTGACAGGAATCACCATGATTGCTGTTGAGAATATAAATGGCCATATGAATGTGAGAGTGATTCGCGAAATTGTTATATATAGATGTCTGGAGAATTGTTGGAACCTATAATACGCGGAAATAGATTTTACTCCTGGTGAAAAATATTTTGATAAGGTTCAGGAATATATTTAGTGCATTTAAGGGCGTTTTTAGTATCTTGAATATTAGGGAGAGTCGCCTCTTATGGCTTATTTGTGGCCAGTAATAGTATAGTGTTATTATTCCATACGTATGCAATTTTTTTTTTCTTTTTTTTCACTCCTTCGATCTTTGCTCGTGATACGAAAATTCGCGTCGGACGTCTTGGCGAGTTCGCCGCGCTTCGCCCAGGCGATTCTCGTAGCCAGAGGCCCTTCTGATGGCCTCCACCTCGACCGCCTAGGGCGGCCACCGGGAGGTGGTAGTGGTGGGTCTGTGGGATACGTGCCTTCGTTTATCCCCCCGTGGTAGTCCCGAGGAAGTCCCAGGGCGCGGTGACCCCCGGGACACGCCCTGGAACACGGTGAAGGTGCCTTTGAAGTCCTTCCTCCACGTCGTGAGACTGGTCGACGTCCTGGTACACACGAGGATCGGGAAGGGGGAGTCTGGGTTACCAAGCTCGGTAGAGGGGCGAAGACGCTATCCCTCCTGAAGGTGGAGAACCTTGACGTCTTAGCTCTTCTGCTCACGAGACACACAGCTCGTGGTGGATGCTGCGCCCCTCCCCCGTGGGGCGTCCCTCTGGGTCTCTTCTTCCCCCGCCGCCTGTACTTGGACGTAGAGAGGGAGACGAAGAAGGTCTTTCTCCTGAAGGTAGTCTCCGCGTCCGCCAGCGCATCCACGGCGAACACAGAGATCGAGGACTCCGTCGTGGACTGCTGGTGGTGGTGTACCACCAGCAGTCCAAGGGGCCCAGCGCCCCCTGTAGGTCACGATGGGGACCACACCCTCCCTCCCTCACCACCAGGGGCCTCCTCTGGCTTGGACGCCGGAGCTACCGTCCCCCACAGACACGACCTCCGTCAGGAGAAGGAACACTACAATACAGTCGAGAAAAATCGACACGTATTCCCTGCGTGTCGTAGAAGGCGACTAAAAAGGGGAGGGAGCGGTGGGGTGGAAATCCTCCCCTCTCTCTCTCTTTTTTTTTTAATTTTCCAAAAGAAGGAACAGAGAAGGGGGCCAGGTGAGGATATTCCCTCAAAGGCCCAGTCCTCTGTTCTTAACGCTACCTCGCTAACGCGGGAAATGGCAATAGTATGAAAAAGAAAAGATATATATATATATATATATATATATATATATATATATATATGTTAATTTTTTAGAGGTAAATTTTATGGCATATACCCCACCCCTCATGTCAGGATATTTTAAGTATTTTTATTTATTTATTTATTTTATTTTGCTTTGTCGCTGTCTCCCGCGTTAACGAGGTAGCGCAAGGAAACAGACGAAAGAATGGCCCAACCCACCCACATACACATGTATATACATACATTTTAAGTAGATTTGTTTAAATTTTACATTTGTGTCGAATACAAATAAATTGTTGAGTCTCTGATATATAAAAAAAAAAAAAAATCAAATGGTTGAACGAAAGAATTATGGACAGGAAGGGAATAACTGATGAGTGATGACCAAGGTGTTTTAAAATTTTTAAAGAATAGATTTTTAAATTTTGTAAATTAAATGTAATTTTATTCTCTCTCTTCCCCTACCCCCCCCCCCCCCCCCCCCCCCGTGTGTCATGTTTGGCCCCCTAAGGTTCATTCTGCGTCCGTCTTGATGTCAATAGAACCTTTATTGATGAGTGAGTCACAGTAGCACTTTCCTGACCCGAAGACATGAAGACAAAAAAAAAAA
>NC_092233.1:59561859-59574359 GCF_036320965.1 Panulirus ornatus
GTGGGGGCCCATCTCTTGTACTGTACGGGGAGGGAGTTGTACACCGGTGGGGGCCCATCTCTTGTACTGTACGGGGAGGGAGTTGTACACAGGTGGGGGCCCATCTCTTGTACTGTACGGGGAGGGAGTTGTACACCGGTGGGGGCCCATCTCTTGTACTGTACGGGGAAGGAGTTGTACACTGGTGGGGGGCCCCCATCATTTGTACTTTCTCGACTTAATTGCAACTTTTCTTATTCTTTTTTTCAAATTGACTGTCTCGCAGTTAAGCCCGTTCATACACAACTCTTGTGCTATAAAAGAACTTCTGTACATCCTATTTCTGTTATGGTCTTTTGTTCATCTCGTCTTTCGAAGAATTGGTCACTGTTGACGTCACCAGCTTGATTGAAACGCTTATAGGTTGTGTCCAGGTCGCCCCTGACTCTTCTCTCTTCCATTGAGGACAATTTAGTGTCCGACCTTTAATCTCTCACTGTAATTGTGCATTTAAATTGATTCCGGCAACCATCTTTGTTGTCCTCCTCTGGACCTTCTCTGGTAACTCTTTGTGTGTCTCCCAGTGCGGTGACCAAACAAGAGAAGAATAGTTTGTTAACTATTACCTTTACCATGTACGTATGTGACTGCCTTTCTGATGATGATAATTGGCAGTTGATAGATTGTCTTTTTTTTTACAGTTAGACCCCCTGGCGGCAAGTTTCGGTACTATTGCTACCCTCCCTAAACCCCTTTCATACTCTCATACTCCTGCAATGTATTTCTTACTACATGATATTCGTATGGCGACTTTCTTACTCGCGACTTTCTTACGCTGTGTCCCATTCTTCATTTCCATGTCTTTCCTCGGGTTAGATTTCACCAGCCATCTATCTATACCGACTTTGGAGAGCTTGCCCAAGTCCCCCTTGCACGTTCATGCCATCCTAATCCCTCTTCTGTATCCCTCGTCACTCCATCATCATCTGCAAATATAGATATTCGGGTACGAGTCCAAACCTTCTGGCGAGGCATTTGCATAAATGAAGATGAGGAGTGGTCCCAGCACTGGACCCCTGCGGTACGCCATCGTATATGATTTTCGTCCTTGCGTCACTCGTTCCCCCCGTCCACTAAGATGACTAATTCGTTATTCCAAGAACCGCGGTCGTGGCGCAGTGTCAAACGCTCTCAGGCAGAAACTAGATATGCATACACTGTCCACCCACCCTTCTCATGTGTGTGAGACAGAGCTTACTCTCTCGTGGAAATGTGAGGGATATATGCTTGATGTCCCTTCTCAGAAACCGTGTTCTCTCTCTCTCTCTCTCTCTCTCTCTCTCTCTCTCTCTCTCTCTCTCTCTCTCTCTCTCTCTCTCTCTCTCTCTCTCTCTCTCTCGTGGGGGAGAGATGCCGACGCCTTCCCGTAACTTTTTAACCCCCTCCCTTAACCCCCCTCCCCCACATGCACCTCCCCTTTAGATATTTTTGAGCAGTATTCTAACTTTGACCCCACCCCCCTCCTCAAGGTATTTGAGAAGTATTAGCCTAGCTTTGACCCCCGACCCCCCAGATACCCCCAGATATCCCCCCCAGATACTTGAGAAGTATCCAAACTTTGCCCCTCACTCGATGGATAAGTATCGTTTCTTGAGCCCCCGGGTGCACGAAAAGTATCTGAACTTTGCCACTTATACTTTAGAAGTATTGACACTTTGACCCGCTTGAGAAATATACCGTTGTGTCTTTGCTGTAAACATTTTACTTGACATTTCCAATCTCTGTGGCTCATGATCTAGATCCTTCTGTGCTCTCTGTGTCCAGTTCTGTGTTTCATTTTCGCCCAGTCCTCTGTTCTTAACGCTACCTCGCTGAGGCGGGAAATGGCGAATAGTATGAAAGAAAGAAATATATATATATATGTATATATATATATATATATATATATATATATATATATATATATATATATATAAACTGGTTTGTAATTGTAAAGTTTAGGAGCGAAAGTTCTTTGTTTGTCGTAAACTTTGCTGTGTGACTGGGTTACATAGGGCATGTAAGTCTCATTTCGAATGTGCTTTACAAAAAAAAAAAAGAAGTGGTTTGTAATGGCATTCCAAGCGTTACAATTTTGAAATATAAAAAACAAATTTGTATTTCTGTACTTTCACGCGCGCCGCATACCTCGCTTCCAAACATACGATGTGGGTGAGGAAGATTAATTGAAACTCGTGTGATACTAAAAGCGAACAATGACTGACAGAGTGTGAAATAGGCCGTATTAATTATCATTTTCGTCTAAAGTTTGACCATATATAGAAGGAGGCAGGGGGGTATTATATGCCTGTATGGAGTGTAAGTGCGGTACGATATGTTCTACAGATGCTACCAGTAATGTTAGCGTCTGGAGAGGAAGTGGCATGCAAGAAAGGCCTCTCCGTGTCTAGTCCTTAGAGGCCAGAATGCTTGTGCTCCCGTGCTTGCTGGTGTTGCCATCACTCCATTACTCTTTATTATTATCATTATTATTATTATTTTGGGAGCCTTGAAGAATGTGTGGAAGTCGAGAACATTATCTCGGAAAGCAAAAATGGGTATGTTTGAAGGAATAGTGGTTCCAACAATGTTGTATGGTTGCGAGGCGTGGGCTATGGATAGAGTTGTGCGCAGGAGGATGGATGTGCTGGAAATGAGATGTTTGAGGACAATGTGTGGTGTGAGGTGGTTTGATCGAGTAAGTAACGTAAGGGTAAGAGAGATGTGTGGAAATAAAAAGAGCGTGGTTGAGAGAGCAGAAGAGGGTGTTTTGAAATGGTTTGGGCACATGGAGAGAATGAGTGAGGAGAGATTGACCAAGAGGATATATGTGTCGGAGGTGGAGGGAACGAGGAGAAGAGGGAGACCAAATTGGAGGTGGAAAGATGGAGTGAAAAGGATTTTGTGTGATCGGGGCCTGAACATGCAGGAGGGTGAAAGGAGGGCAAGAAATAGAGTGAATTGGAGTCATGTGGTATACAGGGGTTGACGTGCTGTCAGTGGATTGAAGCAGGGCATGTGAAGCGTCTGGGGTAAACCATGGAAAGCTGTGTAGGTATGTATATTTGCGTGTGTGGACGTGTGTATGTACATGTGTATGGGGGGGGGGGGTTGGGCCATTTCTTTCGTCTGTTTCCTTGCGCTACCTCGCAAACGCGGGAGACAGCGACAAAGTATAAAAAAAAAAAAAAAAAAAAATTATTATTATCATTATTATTATTATTATTATTATTATTATTATTATTATTAGTAGTAGTTAGTAGTAGTATTAGTATTAGTAGTAGTAGTTGTAGTAATATTACTCCACAGATCACCTGCTTGTTGTGAAGGCGAATGAAGGAGGGGGGGGCAAATCCCCCTCCTCCTGTATTATTACTTCTCAAAAATTTGGGTGCACAGCAAGGAACCAACATGGATTTCCCCCGATGGCTCAGTTCAGCTGGGTCTGGGACCTTGATATTACCTTAGCGCCGTGAGGTCAGGTCAGTTCAAGGTCTCCTGACCCAGCTGTAAGGGGATGATTAAAGTCGTTAACATGACCTTCACAATCAGTGAGTCACTATCATGACCATGATATAGTGAACCTTGATAGTGACAGCGGGGGTGCAGCTGTCACTATATAGACAGGCATGTCCACTGCTGGTGTGTGTGTGTGTGTGTGTGTGTGTGTGTAGTGTGTGTGTATGTGTGTGTGTGTGTGTGTGTTTGTGTGTGTGTGTGTGTGTAGTGTGTGTGTATGTGTGTGTGTGTGTGTGTGTGTGTGTGTGTGTGTGTGTGTGTGTGTGTTTGTGTAGTGTGTGTGTGTGTGTGTGTGTGTGTGTTTGTGTAGTGTGTGTGTGTGTGTGTGTGTGTGTGTGTGTCTGTGTGTGTGTGTGTGTGTGTGTGTGTGTGTGTGTGTGTTCATACAACTAACGTGATTTTGTTATAACACAGAGGTTATGTGTTCAGGTTATGACGCATGGCCAGGATTCATTATTTACCTTCATGTTCAACAAATGTTCAAAGTGCATGACGTGACCTGGCACAATCATAACCTGCCAGATTCATGGCTGTAAATGCATGACAGTTCGTGTCATGCAACATGAACATTTGTTGAACAAAAGATGAACAACAGTTGTGCTCATTGTGTGGGTACTTTTGAGAGCGTGTTATTGCCCTGTGTTGTGGGTAAGGTTTATGTATAACCTTGGAATACATGTGGCTAGAATATGCTGTATGTGTATGAAACGGAAGTGTATGTATAACTTGAGTGTATTCTATAGTTTATATAGTTGATATAGAGTGTGCATAGAGTGTTTGCTAGGCATATAAACAGAGTGTCTTTGAGGATAGTCATGTGTATTGTGATGTTTGTACGCAATCTATCGATGGAGGACATGCAATCTATCGATGGAGGGATTGCGTGTGGCTCTGAAAGGAAGGCTTGTGGTACGGTGATTAACCCTAATTAGGGTAATGAGACATGTAAGTAGAAGAAAAGAAGAACGTTTAAGATATGAGGTTGGGTGTAGAGGTGTGGGGAATACATGAGAAGGTAAATATATGTGTGAGGAGATGCTGGGTCATAGAGTTAAAAGAGGGAAATAGATTAACGAAAACCTTAAGGAAGTGCAGGAAGGTGTGGGGAAGTGAAGGAAGGTGTGGGGAACTGAAGGAAGGTGTAGGGAAGTGAAGGAAGGCATGAAGAAGTGAAGGACGGTGTAGGGAAGTGAAGGACGGCATAGGGAAGTGAAGGAAGGTGTAGGAGAAGTGAAGGAAGGTGTAGGAGAAGTGAAGGACGGTGCAGGAGAAGTGAAGGACGGTGTAGGAGAAGTGAAGGAAGGTGTAGGAGAAGTGAAGGAAGGTGTAGGGAAGTTAAGGAAGACGGAAGGAAGTTCAGACAACGGGCTTATACGTAAAGAGACACGTAGGGACGAGGCACTTGAGGAAAAATTGGCCGTGGTTATGCAGGAGGGTAGGAGGCGCCTCTACTGTATCCGGCTACAGAGGAGATGGGGTGAAGTGTGTGGCCAGAGGCGCAAGCAGTTTGTGTACAGATACTCCTCCTCCTCCAGCCCATGATGTGGGTGTCCCAAACATAATATCCTCCCCAGCACGCACCAGGAGATGAGACTGGGGGGGGCCTTGATGTGCTTGCGATGGCGTCTTTATGTCCTTTTTTTTTCCTTGTTGACTGTAAGCGGCAGCGGGAGTTCGCGCTTGCTTGCTTGGTTGCTTCCTTGCTTGCCAGCCGGTCAGTAGTACCAGAGGACGGGACAGTAGAACTACCGATGACGTTAGTAGGGAACGATGGGGCGAGGTCGTTCGAGGTGGACAATCCAAAGAGAAGAGGCACTAGAGGCAAGTCTGCCTCCATGAAGCTGGCACACCTCTTGATGTTGGAAGGGGCACGGAACCCCCGGTACCGTTACGAGCCGCCACGTATCGGGTGTTCCTCGAGTGGACGTCGTGGCAACCTGTCGCACCACCACATCGGTCCCTCTGAACCCCCTTCCGCAACCTGTCGCACCCCGTCGCACCCCCGTTGGACTCTGTCGAACCCCATCGCACTCCCATTGGACCCTGTCGAACCCCATTGCACCCCCTTTGGTCCCTGTTGAGTCCCGTCCTACCCGCATTGGACCCTGTCGAACCCCGTCGCAACCCCATCGGACCCTGTCGAACCCATCGAATCTTGTCGCAGACTAATGGACCCCGTCGCACGCTGTCACGACTCCTTTCTGTCTCCGTCGAATCCCGTCGAAACCCGTCGAACCCTGTTTCATCCCACTGGACCCCCCGTCACAGCTGGCGTCTGTAGCAGCACGAGGAGGGGTTGGGTTATGAGTTGTCGATTCATAAAGATGGGTGAAGGGGGAATGGACGAGAGGAGCGGGATGAGTGAGCGAGAAAGAGGAGGGAGTGAATGGTGAAATGTAGGGTAAGGGAGACGAAAGATAAAGAGAGATAGAGAAAGGGGGGAATAGGGCCGAGAGAGAGAATGAGATGGAGGAGGTGTTACTGAGAAATCGATGGAAATTAAGATGGGGCAGAGGAAGATGAAGAGAAGGAAAAATAGGTGGAGGGGGAGACGGAATATAGATGGAGCGAAGAGATCTGCGGGTGAGGGGAAGAAAACAAATAAGCAAGGAGAAAGAATGAATACCCTCGAGAAAAGGGATTAATTATAGATGGAGGGAAGATAACACCGTATAGAGAACAAAGAGAACAAAAGAAATGGAGAAAAGACAACAAGGAAAATGTCCTGGTCAACAAACACACACACAGTAGAGATGGAAGCAAGATTACAAGGCGGGTGGAAATAGGAACATAAAAATGATGGAGATGAAGGAATACCTAGAATGATGGAAGAATCAGGTGATATAGATGGAGATGATACAACAAAGGACGTACTGAGGAGAAGGATGATAGGAACAGCCAAATGATGGCGAAGATGGAAAGAAGATGGATAGACATAAGGGGCACAAGCGGGAGAAGGACATGTTGAGGAACCAATGAGAAGAGCGATGACGGTGATGAATGAAGAGAAAGCGAGGATTGAGATCGAATACGGAGAGAGGGTTGTGGGGTTGAGTGGCAGGCCCGTGCGATGGACGCGATGATAGAGAGAGAGAGAGAGAGAGAGAGAGAGAGAGAGAGAGAGAGAGAGAGAGAGAGAGAGAGAGAGAGAAGAATGAGTGAATGAATCAGGAAGGGAGAGAGAGGAAGAGGAAGCGAAGGGAAATGAAGGATTGAGGTGTTCCAAGTGTGTGTGTGTGTGTGTGTGTGTGTGTGTGTGTGTGTGTGTGTGTGTGTGTGTCAATGGACGTTGAGGGAGCTCGGAGAGATGGCCTAGTGGGGCCCCTTGGCCAGCCAGTCCACCGTCAGTAGCGCCAGGCTGTGTGGACGACGGGGGGCGCGTCGTGGCGGGGCGTGGGTCAGCGCAGTCGTCCCTGGCCAGCCAAGAACACCAACCATCCGCAGGAATCTGGTCGAACGCGGCGTCGACCACATCTGAGGTGTCGACCACATCTGAGGATGTCGACCAGATCTGAGGTGTCGACCACATCTGAGGTGTCGACCACATCTGAGGTGTCGACCACATCTGAGATGTCGACCACATCTGAGATGTCGACCACATCTGAGGTGTCGACCACATCTGAGGTGTCGACCACATCTGAGATGTCGACCAGATCTGAGGCGTCGACCACATCTGAGGTGTCGACCAGATCTGAGGCGTCGACCAGATCTGAGGTGTCGACCACATCTGAGGTGTCGACCACATCTGAGGTGTCGACCACATCTGAGGTGTCGACCACATCTGAGGCTCGACCACATCTGAGGTGTCGACCACATATGAGGCGTCGACCACATCTGAGGTGTCGACCAGATCTGAGGCGTCGACCACATCTGAGGTGTCGACCACATCTGAGGTGTCGACCACATCTGAGGCGTCGACCACATCTGAGGCGTCGACCACATCTGAGGCGTCGACCACATCTGAGGCGTCGACCACATCTGAGGCGTCGACCACATCTGAGGCGTCGACCACATCTGAGATGTCGACCACATCTGAGATGTCGACCACATCTGAGGCGTCGACCACATCTGAGGCGTCGACCAGATCTGAGGTGTCGACCACATCTGAGGTGTCGACCACATCTAAGGTGTCGACCACATCTGAGATGTCGACCACATCTGAGGCGTCGACCACATCTGAGGCGTCGACCACATCTATCTCGCAGGGGATCTTAGATCCTTGCAGTGGGGGGAGAGACACACACACACAGGTCCTGGAGATACAGGATATGGGGAGTGGGGAGGGAAGGGGGAAGGTTGCGATTGGTTAGGGGGAAGAAGGGGGTCGTCTTCTATTGTTTGTCGAAACGCTGACGGTACTACAGGGTACATGCAGTGGGGTACAGTGGGGTGGGGGGGGGTTACAGTGGGGTATGGGGAGGGGTTGAGGGGGTGGGTACGAGTTGAGTGTGTTAAGGACGCGAGGGGGGGTGGGTGGGTATGGGGGGATAACAAGAGGGAGAATGAGGGGGAGGAGAAGGGGGGTGGGGAGGATGTGCGGTTTGGGGAGGCGAGGGTAATGCATTCAGGATGGGGGGGGGGGGGGGGGACGAGTGGCTCGGGGTTGTGTGTGTGTGTGTGTGTGTGTGTGTGTGTGTTTACTGCATTGTTTACTGTGTTCCTTGATCTGCTATGACTCGATATCCCTCCTGTGTGTTTCCCTCGGTGGCAGCAGTGAATACGTAAGACTCGTTCATTACCCGAGATCTCTTCGTTCATTTGGAAGTGGAAACGAACGTTTGGTTGGAGCTTGGGAGCCGTGGCTGTCGAGTTCCCGCTCAGGAAATGCCAGTTGACAGTCGTGGGAATTCCAGGAAGGCTATCAAGGCAGAAGGCATTCATAGAAGTGGAGGCGGAGGGGCGTATGTGTGTGTGTGTGTGTGGGTGTGTGTGGGCGGCGGCGGCGGGCTCGCTCGCCCACGCGCTTGGTGGGTGGTGGGTGGTGGGAGCCCATAATGTGGTTGGGGTGGGTGGGTGGGTGGGCAGGTGGGTAGGTGGTGGGTCAAGGAGGCCATGATAGCCTGAGGTCAAGGAGCCCATGATGTGGTGGAGGAGGAGGAGGACGGGTGGTGGTGGTTGAAGGAACCCATGATAGAGTGGGTCAGGGAAGCCATGGCTTCGTGGGGCGCCGCCCGCCACTGTGGCAGATGTTACACCATCATTAGGATCGAAGAGCGATCCCAAGTTCACAAGATCTTAATACCAAGGAACCATTAATGAAGAAGAACTACCCTAGAACACGTTAATTATGTAATGAACTTCTCAGAAAGTTCGACCCCGGACAGCTTAATGCGTTTGATGAGAACGAAAAGTGTGTTTGTCGTCAAGAAGCGAGACACAGAGTATTTTGAGTATACTGAGTACACAGAAGTACAGATGAAGTAAGTACTTTGGTGTCAGCCAACACAGACAAGGACAGACAAGTCTCACACTCTGGTGTCAGCAAATGACAGGGGGGCCTTCAAAGGAAAGTGGCTGACTTCCCCCACAAAGGAAAGTGGCTGACTTCCCCACAAAGGAGAGTGGCTGACTTCCCCACAAGGGCTGCTGACCTTGAAGGACCTGTTTGGCTGACAGTAAGGCTGTCATCAGCAGTGGTCAGCCACTCGCTGATAAAAATCAGTTCTCAGAAAGCGTCTATGTACGATAATCATCACTATTCATTATAAGAATATTAATGACCCATTTATCCATTATCATTTAATGACCCATAACAAATTGTTCGAATATTTAGTTGTTTTAAATGGCCACACGTACCAGTAGATAGGGGGACATATGGCTATGTAGGAGTACATAGAAGCACATACTGGTGCATATGAGTGGCACATAGAAATGCATAACTATACCTTTTGAACGTAACATAAAGCCAATTTTTCTTTGACGAAGGTATGCATCATGTACCACCCCTCATGATATCTATCATATCTATTTTAGATAGATAAAGAGGAGGCTAATATTCTATATAGATAGATAAGGTATAGTATAGAACAATGAGACGTGTTTCTTTTATCCTTCCACCCACAAAAGCAGAGGGTAGGAATTATTACTGTTGATCAATATCTATCGCAAGAGACGATGATCAATATCTATCGCAAGAGACGATGATCAATATCTATCGCAAGAGACGATGAAAATGATTACTGCTGATTAATATCTACAATTATTCATGCTAATCAGTGTTATGGTAATGAGTCTATGGAGGTAAACCATCTCTCTAGCCAAGAAATTAGACACATTGGTATATATATATGTTTGTCTCTGTTGGCCTCACTTTAAAGGGGCATTTAAGTATGTTAAGTGAAAAAGTAAGGAACGATTTTATAAGTGTGAAAGTTCATGTTTAAGATATATACTGGGAGTGTGTGTGTGTGTGTGTGTGTGTGTGTGTGTAAGTGAACTTCAAAGTATCCTGCGCCTCATCCCCATTTAGAGAAGTGGTGTCTGAGTGAATGATAATGATGATGATAATAAGGCGATAAGGTACATCAAACTTGGGCATAAACCTAAGGTATTCTAGTGAGGGAGCTGGGGGGGGGGCGCGCCCCCCTCCTTCTGCAGGGTGAGTCATGGGGGGTGGTAAGAGAGGGGGGGTGGAGGACGACCAGCTGGTTCAGACAGGTGGTAAAAACTGGTAGATATAAGACTGGTCGAGGTAGGTAGGTAGATACGTGGCCCACCCCCTAACCAGCTGGTGTGGAAGGTATTTCTAAGATTGGCCCCTCCCTCCCTCCACTCGCTGGGACTCGTGTCGTCCATACACCTTCGTTGTACGTATCCCAGACTCGTGTGTTTATAACGTTACTATGGTGCCATCTCCTCCCAGTACAGCCGCCCATTAGTTCGCTGTACAGAAGGTCCAATGTTCCAGTGTGTGTTAAAAGTGTGTCTTTCCCTCCTCCCTTCTTTGGCTTAGATCCGCTTCGTCCCTGTTTACGTAGTGGACTTCGTGAACTGTGTGTCCCCCCCCCACTGCTTATTTTCTGTGGGGTAGGGGGCGTAGGGGGTTTAGAAAAGACCACCCCTCCCCCCTCTACTCCCCCTTCCTCTCTCCCCACCCCACCGAAGACCACAAGACTAACCCCAGTTCGAAGACCACATCAGGTATACGCCAGGACTGGTCATGGCTCGTGGCGTATTTACATGAGTTTGTTTCTATTATTTATTTCCATCTGTGGATCTATATCTTGGTCCTGGTTTTATTTACCGATCGATATAGACCTCTCTGTATGATAACTAACCCTTATCTTCTTCCTCAACTTGCCCCTTTCTCCTCGTTCTTCCGTCCGCTTCCTCGGGCGTTGGGTCAGGGTGGTTTGGTCTTCGTGGGGGGATAATGCGCTACCAGGGGCAATGAGGGTTGACCCCCAGTCTATATCGTCTTGACCCATCGCATATTACCATATAATAATTCCATGATTAACCATCACATGTTGGGGGGGGGGATCTCTCTTAGGTCTCTCTCTCTCTCTCTCTCTCTCTCTCTCTCTCTCTCTCTCTCTCTCTCTCTCTCTCTCTCTCTCTCTCTCTCTCTCTCTCTCTCTCTCTCTCTCTCCACGAGTCCTACTCATTTGCATACATTATCATCGGTACGGGGCCATGTATTGTGTGGTGACCCTCGCGTTCTCTAGAAGGGGGGTTTGGGGGGGGTGGCTCGTTCTCCTGGGGAAGTGGAGGGGAACTCAATATAAAGTTTGTACTCGAACTTTTGCATACAAATCCTGATGGGTTAGTGCGACGGTGTGTGTGTGTGTGTGTGTGTGTGTGTGTGTGTGTGTGTGTGTGTTGGAGGCTAAGGCCTTAAACTGGTCCCCCACAGGTCATGACCTGTTCTGCTCTGCCCACACCCCACAGGTCAGGACCTGATTGTACTCACAGCCCACAGGTCATGACCTGTTTCTACCCACACCCCACATTTCGGGACCTGTCCTTACCCCACAGGTCATGATGACCTGTTCTGCCCTGCACACACCCCATCACAGCTTCCCTGCCTGTATTATTATTATTATTATTATTATTATTATTATTATTATTATTATTATTATTATTGTAGATCAGGTTTATACACAGGCAGATGTGCTGGGGGGGGTCGTCCAAGTTCAGGCTAGCTTGTCCAAGTTTCAAACATGGCTGGGATGAACGTGATGTATAATAGATATACCATCATAGACACCATCATTTAGTGAGGAGGGGGAATGGAGGAGGAGGAGGGAAGGGGAGGGAAGGAGGCGGAGAGGGAGGAGGGAGTAAAGGCGCCCCTAACTGCGCATGCGCTGAGCAGGAAGTCCGGGAGACGTTATAAACAAACAAGTCTTCGACCCTCAAGCACATACCTCTTGACGAGGGGGAGGTTGGATGGGGGGGAGTTGCAGGAGGGGGAGGCTTAGGTAAGGGTAGGGTAGGGTCCATCCAGGGTGGGTGGGTAGGTGGGTTGGTAATGGGATTTGTCGTAAGAGGAGGAGGGGGGGTGGGTGGGAATGTTGGGGGGGTGGGTGGTTTAAGGCATTGGGGGGGGGGGTGTATTGTCTTGAAGTGAGGATAGGGTAGGATAGGTTAGGCCGGGTTGAAGGGAGGATAGGTAAGATGGAGCTAAAGTTAGGGAAAGGATAGGGTCAAGTTAGGTAGGTAGGACAAGTTTGAGGGGTGAGTTAGGGTAGGTGGGTTAGAGGTTAGGTTAGGTTAGGTTAGGTTAGGTTAGGTTGGGTTAGGTTAAGTTAGGCTCCCTGGGTTATATATAGGCTAGTGGGGGAGGATGGTTGATATGCAAATGTGTGTGTGTGTGTGTGTGTGTGTGTGTGTGTGTGTGTGTGTGTGTTTATTTGTACTTTTGATTACGATTGTGTTTGTTTGTACAAAAGCACGTTTGTTTGTTTCTTGGAATGTGTGGGTTATTGTTTACGTGGGGTATGTCTTGATGTTTATCTCTC
>NC_092233.1:59576859-59616859 GCF_036320965.1 Panulirus ornatus
TATGAGGGGGACTTCCACCCCTAAGTCAGAGTTTGGTTGGCGACGTATTGGCCAACCCATCACCACCTCTGTGGTCAACTGGCGTGGCGAAATAGGTGCCACTAGTTCCCATAAAGGGGAATCTAATCCTCTATATTTGAAAAACCATTTGTTTCGATATGGAAACCGATCCTCTTTTCTCCTTATCTGTCGCAGTGGATCCTGCAGTGTTCACACTCCGACTCAAAGGTTCATGCAGTGTTCACGAAACATTTCCGGTGTTTATAGTGGATTCACAGCCATTCTCAAGGGGGCGTTCATAATGGGTTCACAAGCATTCTCACAGGGGCCTAGTGCTCAAAATAATGTACTCCCCAGGGGCTCACAGAGAGAAGGCAAAAGAGGATGGGAGACATCAGTGCCACATACCGTAGACGAAGACCATGATATAGACTTTAGATTTAGATATAGAAGGGACGTTCAAAATGAACTGTATTCTAAGTTTAGGATTTAGATAGTAGTGGGGGAGTGGGGATTCCCCACTTCCCCCAGGGTCTCCATCCATATCACTCCCCCAGGGTCTCCATCCATCTTACTCCCCAGGGTCTCCTTCGCACTCCCCCAGGGTCTGCATCTCACTCCCCAAGGGTCTTCATCCATCTTACTCCCCCAGGGTCTCCATCCATCTTACTCCCCCCAGGGTCTCCATCTCAGTCCCCCAGGGTATCCATCCATCTTACTCCCCCAGGGTCTCCATTGCACTCCCCCAGGGTCTGCATCTCACTCCCCAAGGGTCTTCATCCATCTTACTTCCCCAGGGTCTCCATCCATCTCACTCCCCCCAGGGTCTCCATCCATCTTACTCCCCCAGGGGTCTCCATCCATCTTACTTCCCCAGGGTTTCCAGCCATCTTACTCCCCCAGGGTCTCCATCCATCTTACTTCCCCAGGGTCTCCATCCATCTTACTCCCCCAGGGTTTCCATCCATCTTACTTCCCCAAGGGTCTTCATCCATCTTACTTCCCCAGGGTCTCCATTCATCTTACTTCCCCAAGGGTCTCCATCCATCTTACTCCCCCAGTGTCTCCATCCATCGCACTTCCCCAGTGTCTCCATCCATCGCACTCCCCCAGTGTCTCCATCCATCGCACTTCCCCAGTGTCTCCATCCATCGCACTCCCCCAGGGTCTCCATCCATCTTACTCCCCCAGTGTCTCCATCCATCTTACTCCCCCAGGGTCTCCATCCATCTTACTTCCCCAAGGGTCTCCATCCATCTTACTTCCCCAAGGGTCTCCATCCATCTTACTCCCCCAGTGTCTCCATCCATCGCACTTCCCCAGTGTCTCCATCCATCGCACTCCCCCAGGGTCTCCATCCATCTTACTCCCCCAGGGTCTCCATCCATCTTACTTCCCCAAGGGTCTTCATCCATCTTACTTCCCCAGGGTCTCCATCCATCTCTCCCCCAGGGTCTCCATCAGCCCTCCCCCTTCCCCCTACCCGCAGTAAGTGCTGGAAATATTACGATTTTCCCCTCGAGACGTTGAGAGAGAAATGGTCCTGGACACGGGGGAGTAAATCTCTCTCTCTCTCTCTCTCTCTCTCTCTCTCTCTCTCTCTCTCTCTCTCTCTCTCTCTCTCTCTCTCTCTCTCTCTCCCTCTCCCACCCCACCCCCGCGCGAGACCCCCAGGCCCGCCCGCAAGCATCCATCTTGAGGAAGAAAGAGACACACACACACACACACACACACACATACACACACACACACACACACACACACACACACACACACACACACACACACAGGCAAGGGTTTCCCTGGCGTGTGGAGGAGACATCATAGTGACGTCACTGCTGGACATCATCATCATCATCATCATCATCATCATGACCCTTGAGGACATATAGCCAATATATATAGCTATATAAGGCGTGACGTCACCAGATATAGCCACGAAACTGGGGATATATATAGCCTTTATATAGGTATATGAGGCGTGACGTCACCAGATATATCCACGAAACTGAGGCAATATATAGCCTTTATATAGCTCTGTGAGGCGTGACGTCCGATGTCAGCGGGCTGTCAGCCGTCAGCCTGACCCTTAGATAGGAACTGTTGACTTCTTTAACACTCTTAAGTCTGGCTTAAACACGTCTCTCTTTTTACTGCAGTGTGTGTGTGTGTGTGTGTGTGTGTGTGTGTGTGTGTGTGGACCTCAGGTGCCACGGAATTGGCCTGAGAGAGAGAGAGAGAGAGAGAGAGAGAGAGAGAGAGAGAGAGAGAGAGAGAGAGAGAGAGAGAGAGAGAGAGGGGTGTGTGTGTGCCGCTGCCGCATGCGGGGGGGGGGGGGGGGCCCAGATGTACGAGAGATCTCGGGGGTTGATTTAAGAGGAGGTCGTGTTATGATTTGCATATGACTCAGCAACCGGGGTACGACCCCCCCCACCCCACTCCTGGGCTCTTGTGTTTGGCCCTCTTGAACACGACGGTACGACACCCTTGAACACGACGGTACGTGACCCTTGAACACGACGGTACGACATCCTTGAACACGACGGTACGACACCCTTGAACACGACGGTACGACACCCTTGAACACGACGGTACGTGACCCTTGAACACGACGGTACGACACCCTTGAACACGACGGTACGACACCCTTGAACACGACGGTACGACACCCTTGAACACGACGGTACGTGACCCTTGAACACGACGGTACGTGACCCTTGAACACGACGGTACGACATCCTTGAATACGACGGTACGTGACCCTTGAACACGACGGTACGACACCCTTGAACACGACGGTACGACACCCTTGAACACGACGGTACGACACCCTTGAACAGGAGGGTACGACACCCTTGAACACGAGGGTACGACACCCTTGAACACGAGGGTACGACACCCTTGAACACGACGGTACGACACCCTTGAACGTGACGGTACGACACCCTTGAACACGATATATAATGTGTGTGTGTGTGTGTGTGTAGCAGGAATATTGCGTGTACTGGCCATAATATATCATAGGATGAGCCAGTCCCCATACCTTTTCACCAGCTGAGGCAGTCCCCTCATCCACCAGCTGAGCCAGTCCCCCTCATCCACCAGCTGATCCAGTTCCCCTCATCCACCAGCTGAGCCAGTCTCCTCCTCCCTCTCTCTCCTCAGCTGGAGCCCCATCTCAGTAAAAGCCATGTTGACCCCTTTTTTTCCTCATTTTTTTTTTGATGTTTGTATGTGTGGTGGCTGCACCACCTGGGCTGAGGAGAGGGGGGAGCCTGGATCAGCCCTGGCCCAGCTGGCTCACTGTGGGACATATATTCTCTCTCTCTCTCTCTCTCTCTCTCTCTCTCTCTCTCTCTCTCTCTCTCTCTCTCTCTCTCTCTCTCTCATAAAAGGCGACTCTTTCTCTATCCCGTCCTGGCTCTATTGTACTCCCCTCTCTCTCTCTCTCTCTCTCTCTCTCTCTCTCTCTCTCTCTCTCTCTCTCTCTCTCTCTCTCATCTTTCTTTGTTTCCCTCGCACGTAGTGATTGGCCTTAATACTTTCATCTGTGTTTGTCTTCCATTTTCGTTCCCTGGGCGACGCTTTCATGTGTTGTCCCCTCCCCCACCTCCCCTCCCCTCCCCATCACACCCTCCTTTCCTCCCCTCCCTTCCCCCATCTCCTCAACTTCCCCCCCAGGCTCTCCAGGAATGGTGAAAGGACCAAGGAAGGGGGGGGGGGGGAGAGACTTCAACCCTTTGTACACACTCTCTCTCTCTCTCTCTCTCTCTCTCTCTCTCTCTCTCTCTCTCTCTCTCTCTCTCTCTCTCTCTCTCTATTCCTTGGTGATGTCTGTCCATGTGTGTGTGTATGTGTGTGTGCGTGCGTGCGCGTGTGTGTGTGTGTGTGTGTGTGTGTGTGTGTGTGTGTGTGTGTGTGTGTATGTATGTATGTGTGTGGGGGGGGGGAAAGCAGGGCACAACAATGGGATTAAGTTCATTCCATTAACCCCGGAAACAATGATGGTGTCTTGATGATATGTACTGCACTGAGGGGCTGCGTATTACACTGAGGGGCTGCGTAATGCACTAGGGGGCTGTATAATTCACTAAGAGGCTGTATGATACACTGAGGGGCTGTATGATACACTGAGGGGCTGTATGATACACTAAGAGGCTGTATGATACACTAAGGGGCTGTATGATACACTGAGGGGCTGTATGATACACTAAGGGGCTGTATGATACACTAAGGGGCTGTATAATACACTATAATAGGACGGGGGAACGAGACGGGTGTAGGACGAGGGGGAACGAGACGACGGGTGTAGGACGAGGGGGAACGAGACGACGGGTGTAGGACGAGGGGGAACGAGACGACGGGTGTAGGACGAGGGGGAACGAGACGACGGGTGTAGGACGAGGGGGACGAGACGGGAGACAGTAAGAAACCCCCCCCCCCCCGAGATAAGAGCTGAGATGGTCAAGATAATACGTGTGACCCTGGGGTAGACTTTGGCTGGTCGGGTCAAGGGGGAATTGACCCGGTTCTCCGTGTGTGTGTGGAGAAGGTCTTCCATGTCAAGCTGGAGATGGTTGTATGGGGGGAAGAAGGGGGAGGGGGGAAGGTCATTATGGGTTGATGGGGGGGGGGGGGTGGTCGAACGCAGGTGGTGCTGCCCCAGTGGCACCCCAGGGGGGGCCCCTGTTGCCCCAGTGGCACCCCAGGGGGGGCCCTGCTGCCCCAGTGGCACCCCAGGGGCCTTTTTGAAACTAACATAAGGCACATAAGAGTACCAAAGATATCTTTCTCTTTATTTTCTAGAGTATCTTTGAAGCCATCTTGAAATATATGATAAGAAATTAACGAAGGATTTCGACGAAACCTCGTATTTCGTGTTAGTGTATTTCGTGTGAGCCCGTGTTTCGTGTCAGCCTGTGTTTCGTGTGAACCCGTGTTTCGTGTCAGCCTGTGTTTCGTGTTAACCCGTATTTCGTGTAAGCCCGTGTTTCGTGTGAGTCCGTGTTTCGTGTGAGCCCGTGTTTCGTGTAAGCCCGTGTTTCGTGTAAGCCCGTGTTTCGTGTAAGCCCGTGTTTCGTGTGAACCCGTGTTTCGTGTCAGCCCGTATTTCGCGTCAGCCCGTGTTTCGTGTGAGCCCGTATTTCGTGCGCTGAGTCACGAAACTCGTGATGGGAGAAGCAGGCCCCGAACTGGACGTAGAATCGACATCATATTCTCCTTGACTTGGCTCCCCAGCTCCTCCCCATCCTCCCCCCCATCGCAGGTCTCCCCCACCGCCCAGGTGTACCTCCCCTCCCCTCCCCTCCCCCCTCCCTCTCCCCCCTTCCTCCTGACGGAGGCCAGGGAGGCCCTCAGCATCGCTGAGAGAGGAAGTTCGCAAAAGCCTGCTGGCCTCAGTAGTGAACTCACCTGAGCCGGAGGTGAACACACGGGCGGCGCTCTGATGGTGGGGAGGTTCAGAGGTGGGGAGACTAATTGTTTGTGTGGGGGTGAGAGGGGTGGAGACTGACTGTTGGGGAGGCTGACTGTGAGGGGGGGAGAAGGGGGGTGGGTGGACGGACGGGGTGGGGGAGTTGGGGGGTTGGTTGGTTTTCTGGAGGACGTGTGACCTAGGGAGTGTGGGGTTGGGGGGGTGTTTGGGGTTGACCTCTGACCCGAGGGTCAGCGACCCCGTGTTAAGGAGGAAGTTGGGGTCATATAACACCCCCCCAGAGAGAGAGAGAGGGGGAGACGGTACGTGTGGTGTACCAGCCACCCTCACCCCCTTCCCCCAGAGGGACGGTACGTTTACGGGGTACTTACTACCCCCCCCTCTTCCCCACTTCACCCCCGGGGGAAGGGGGGGGGGCGATGCTACGAGCAAACTACCCCTGCCCTCTCCCCACCTCCCACCCCCTCTTTCCCCCCAAGTCAATATTGCCCCCATGCAATTTCTCATCACGTCCAGCTGACCCCAGTCTCATCTCTTCGCCCCAGGTTTTGGGGAGGAACTGAGGATTGAGATACGAGTCACCTCATTAAAATAATGTGTGTGTGTGTGTGTGTGTGTGTGTGTGTGTGTACAAGACGAATCGTTGTAGCTGTGTCAGACCAGCCACAGTGTTGTGGATGTGTATGCCTGCGGGTCGCAGCCACTTACAACCTGGCTGAACAGAGGAGCAATACAGTAGCTTGCTTCCTCCCAGACCCCAGCTGTGGGGGGGTAGAAGACCTCCCAAACCATCGTAAGGTATACGTAAGGTAAGGTAAGGTGCCAGACCCCAGCTGTGTGTGGGGGTAGAAGACCTCCCAAACCATCGTAAGGTATACGTAAGGTAAGGTAAGGTGCCAGACCCCAGCTGTGTGTGGGGGTAGAAGACCTCCCAAACCATCGTAAGGTATACGTAAGGTAAGGTAAGGTGCCAGACCCCAGCTGTGTGGGGTGGTAGAAGACCTCCCAAACCATCGTAAGGTATACGTAAGGTAAGGTAAGGTGCCAGACCCCAGCTGTGTGGGGGTAGAAGACCTCCCAAACCATCGTAAGGTATACGTAAGGTAAGGTAAGGTGCCAGACCCCAGCTGTGTGGGGGTAAGAAGACCTCCCAAACCATCGTAAGGTATACGTCAGGTCATATCAAACCCCAGCCCCGCGTTCTACCACTTGCCCCATCACTGACGAACATCACTGTATGGTGTTCGCCAGGTGAAGGTGGACAGCGATGCCACCAGCCAGCCCAGCCCGCCCCTGGCTCACCCCCGAGCCAGCGAACCCCGTTTCTCCTCCGCCGCCAGCCTCCTCACACACACACACACCCCCTGGTACATTCACGACCTCCGGGTTTCTCCTGGACATCAAACTTTAATCTGGGCGGGTAGGGCGTCTGGTGGAGGTACTGGAGGATTATACCACCTCTCTCTCTCTCCCCTCTCTTCTCCCCTCTCTCCCTTCTCCCCTCTCTCCCCTCTCTCTCTCTCTCCCCACGTCCGAGGGAAACTATTCTTGGGAGCTGTGTGTGCCCCCCCCCCCCCTGGAATACAGCAGTGTCATAGCTGAGTAAGGTAGTCCCAGCTAGCCAGCTGCCCCGCCCCGCCCCGCCCCGCCTGAGGTCAGAAGGTCACTGCCAGAGGTCACGAACCCCGGGGAGGGGGAGGGGGGTTTAGTTAGGGGGTTGTTGGTCACTGGGTCACTTGTGGGGGGTTTGCCCCCTCTTGTCCCCCAGCTTGAAGGCTCCGTCGGGGGGGTTGGAGAGGGGGGGAGGAGGGGGGAGGGTTGCAAAGGGGGGTAGGGAAGGGTTGCAGAGGGGGGGGAATGGGGAAATGGGGGGGACTCATAAGCTGAGCTGGAAGACTGAGAACGGAAGAATGGAGACGTCCTGGAACGCTTGAATGGGGGGAGAGGAGGGTCGGTCGTCAGGCTCTGGGGGAAGGAATGGGTTGAATGGGTGGGGAGGGGTCGTCGTTCTCCCTGAGGCAGTGCCCATATCACTGCCAGGTCCTGCAGTGACCGGAATCCTGCAGGGAGGGAAGGGGGAGGGAAGTAGTGGGGGAGTGAGGGAAGGGAGAGGGAAGTAGTGGGGGAGTGAGGGAAGGGAGAGGGAAGTAGTGGGGGAGTGAGGGAAGGGAGAGGGAAGTAGTGGGGGAGTGAGGGAAGGGAGAGGGAAGTAGTGTGGGAGTGAGGGGTGGTTCCTTCAGTGAGGGGGAGAGAGGGAGATTGCTTGAGGGAAGGGGAGGGGGGAGACCAGAAGGATTATGTAGGATGGTAGGGGAGAAATGGGGAGGAATGGGTGAGGGGGAAGGGGATGTCGTGTCATCTTGCTGTTCCATTTACATTCCAGGAGACGAGGTGGGAGGCGTGCGTCGCCCTCCGTAGCTGGGAAAGGTGGGGTAGTTGGGAGGGTCGTTGACCTCGTCCAAGGGTCACGGTAATTCCAGGTCAGGTGGGAGGAAGCTGGTGACCCAAGATGTCGTAGGAGATTTTTTTTTTTATTTTAGGCATAAGTTTTATCTTAATGGAAGTTCCTGGTATTTTGGTGTTATCTTGAATAGATAAGAAAGGGTGGGGGGGGGGGAGAGGGGGGCCAGAGGTCATTGATGACGTGGTGCGCAAGCCCCGTGTCAAGGTCAGGTCAAAAGGTTGTTTCAGACGGTAGTCGAAAGGTCATGGAGATATGTATACATTTTCTCCTCGTTAGGTGCACGCGCCATTAAGGTCAAAGGTCTAAAGTGAGTAAATAGTATAAGATTTTAAATTGACCTTAATTAAAGGTAAGGTGAAAGGTCAGAGGTCAGAAGAGCAAACGCGCCATGTCTACCTTGTCAGAAACAACACATTATGTATATAATACAATCTGTGATATATTCTTATTTTGGCTGACCTCCCCGGTCATAATTTAAGGTCAGAGGTCACACTCAATCACAGTGTGACTATCCATGTCACGTATGTTACAGGTAGTGACGAGCAGTGTGACTTGAGCTGGTGTTATGATGACGCTTAGAGCCAGGTCACGTAAACAAGTGGCGAGAAAAAATTAAGATACGTATAATTCACGTGTGTGTGTGTGTGTGTGTGTGTGTGACACTACGTAGATAGGCTCTTGGTTGACCCTTGACCTCGTGACACAGTGGGAAACACCCCTGGGGGTCCCCATGGGGCTGGTTTAACGACCCTTCGTGGCCGCTGGTTATCGACCCTCCTTCCAACCTGGATATAAGACCGGTACTTATATTAGCAGGTCTGGCCTTATATACAGGTCATATACCCTGACCTGTTTGCCTCTCCCATTCGTGACCTGGCAGGTCAGGTCATATACCCTGACCTGTTTGCTTCTCCCATTCGTGACCTGGCAGGTCAGGTCATATACCCTGATTTGTTTGCTTCTCCCATTCGTGACCTGGCAGGTCAGGTCATATACCCTGACCTGTTTGCTTCTCCCATTCGTGACCTGCCAGGTCAGGTCCAAGGAAGATATATAAGGAGAGAGGTGTTTCCAGGTCAATTCTTAACGACCCTTCACGTATCATTACAATTGTATCATCGCTACAGTAATCCTACCTTGTCGTAAGTTGTATACGACACGTCGGACGTAGATATCATACCTTGTCGTAAGGTATACGAGACGTCGGACGTAGAGATCATACCTTGTCGTAAGGTATACGAGACGTCGCACGTAAAGATCATACCTTGTCGTAAGTTGTACGAGACGTCGCACGTAAAAATCATACCTTGTCGTAAGGTATACGAGACGTCGCACGTAGAGATCATACCTTGTCGTAAGGTATACGAGACGTCGCACGTAGAGATCATACCTTGTCGTAAGGTATACGAGACGTCGCACGTAAAAATCATACCTTGTCGTAAGGTATACGAGACGTCTGACGCAGAGATCATACCTTGTCGTAAGGTATACGACGTCGGACGTAGAGATCATACGTCTGACGTAGAGATCATACCTTGTCGTAAGGTATACGAGACGTCTGACGTAGAGATCATACCTTGTCGTAAGGTATACGAGACGTCTGACGCAGAGATCATACCTTGTCGTAAGGTATACGACGTCGCACGTAAAGACCTTACGTCAACCTTGTGACTGTCGTAGGCACGTGCGAGCCCCGAGAGCCCGCTGGAATAATTCGAATGATTATGTGGCAAGCCATTATCCTAATTATCCGGTAATTATCCGGGGATGATAAAGAGAGATTATTAATAAACCAATAATTTGATTATTTCCTCCTCAGCGATTGAGAATTTCCCCCCCCCCCCCTTCAAACTCCCTCAATCCACCCCATCAATGGGGTGAGGGGACGAGAGAGGGGGGGGGGTGTCGCATGGGGTGGGGGATGGGGCGTGGGGAGAGGGAGGGGGGATGAGGGGAGGGGGGCAGAGTTCACTGCTGACCTTTTGAGTTCAACCAGACTGCGTATCATCTGTTCATGACTCGTATTTTGAACATCATCTGTTGAACATCGGATGGGAAAGAGTGGAGCCATGGCCCTCCTGCAGTGTGTATATATATATATATATATTCGCGGGGCCTCACTGTGTGTCGCCCCCCCCTCCCCCCCGGACACAGTGTGTGATGGGATGTGTCCTCTGTCTTGAAGATGGGGAGTTGGGGGGGTGGGGAGGGAGAGGAGTTCACCATTCCAAGGGGGAAGGAAGGGGTTACGGGTTGGAATTCTTGGAATGCAAGACTTCACGTCTGGAATGTCTATGATGTGATGGAGGGGGTGATGGGTGGTGGAGGGAATGGATGGTGGGGATGGGTGGTGGGAATGGGTGGTGGGGGATGGGTGGTGGGGGATGGGTGGTGGGGGATGGGTGGTGGAGGGAATGAGTGGTGGGGATGGGTGGTGGGGGATGGGTGGTGGGGATATGTGGTGGGAATGGGTGGTGGGAATGGGTGGTGGGGATGGGTGGTGGGGGATGGGTGGTGGGGATGGGTGGTGGGAATGGGTGGTGGTGGAGGGGGGGTGATGGGTGATGGGGATGAGTGGTGGGAATGAGTGGTGGGGGATGGGTGGTGGGGATGGGTGGTGGGGATGGGTGGTGGGAATGGGTTGTGGCTGAGGGGATGATGGGTGATGGGGATGGGTTAGTGCTGCTGGAATACTGATGCTGAAGTTTGTCGTCAGTGTTGATGAAGAAGGGGGTTAGGGAATGGGGTGGGAGGGAGGAGGGGTGGAGGGAAGGGGGTTGAATGAGGCGGCGGTGGGGATGGGGTGGGGGGAGAGGGGGTTTGTTGAGGTGGAGGGTGGGGGAGAAGAGAGGTTGTTGGTGAGGTTGTAGGGAGGTTTTGAAATCATCTCCCAGGGAATATGATCATACACCTAATATCGTAATCTATTCTCTCTCTCTCTCTCTCTCTCTCTCTCTCTCTCTCTCTCTCTCTCTCTCTCTCTCTCTCTCTCTCTCTCTCTCTCTCTCGCTCATCTTATCCACGAACCCCTGGGTTTTAACTTCCCGCCTCATTGGGATGAGTTATAGTTAAGAGGTGTGAGGGAGGGAGTGGAGGGAGGGGCGTGAGGGAGGGAGTGGAGGGAGGGAGGGGCGTGCCTTCTAGCTAGACGATAAATGTTCAAAGTTATGATTGCAAGCCCTGCGTGCTGTGTGCAGACGACCTCCCTCCCTCACCTTGCGCGTGTGTGGGGTTCGCGGGCGCGCGGGGCGGGCGCAGGGAGCGAAGACCTGGGTCTTCGCGTACTTCCCTCCTGAAGGCGATGCCTTTCGTCAGACCCAGCGCTGAAGCTAGCGACCTACGAGGTGTTCTCTCAATACACACGTAGGAAAAAAAGGAAAAACACTTTTATTACCTCAATCTTTCTTTCCCCTTTCTCCCTTTCTTTTTTTTTCCTCTTTTCTTATTTCCAGTTTGGGTTCTGGATGGGTTATGTAGATGGTTTGGGTTCTCCGTTGTCGTCTGCGTCAGTATACATTGTGTAGAACACGGGTTCGCTACCCCCAACCCGTTCATCGCCACGGTGTTCGAACCCGTTGAGCACGACGGGACGACCCTTGAACCATGACAGGACGACCTTTGAGCACGACGGCCTGACCCTTGAACCATTTCAGGACGACCTTTGAGCACGACGGTACGACCCTGGAGTCTAATGGCATGGTCTATGACAGGGCACTTGGGTCGTTCCTTAGCCAAGAGTCGTACTGTCGTAATTTAAGGGCCGTACAGTCGTGTTCAAGGGTCGTACCGTCGTGTTCAAGGGTCGTACCGTCGTGTTTAAGGGCCGTGCAGTCGTGTTCAAAGGTCGTACCGTCGTGTTCAAGGGTCGTACCGTCGTGTTCAAGGGTCGTACCGTCGTGTTCAAGGGTCGTACCGTCGTGGTAGTAGTCTGAGGTAGTGGTAGTGGTGTGGTAGTGGAGGTGGTACAGGCTTCTTCTAGGGGAAAGGGAACCTTTGATATATTCACATGACAACAGAAGAGAAAGACATGTTGTGTATCATGCACAACAGCGGGTGGAGGGGTGGTGGAGGGGGGATGTGGAGGGGTGGATGTGGGTCATGCATAGAGAAGGGGGGGAGGGAGGGTGGAGGGGAGGGGGGAGGATGCATTATGGGGGAGGGGGGAGGGGGGGGTGGTGTATGAAATCAGGCAACACATGAACCTAACCTAATTCTTAATGGTACTTAACCCCTTGAGTTTGACCACTATTCATCGTGCTCAAAGGGTTAAGTTCTCTTGCTCAAATGGGCTAAGTTGTCGTGCTCAAAGGGTGAAGTTGTCGTGCTCAAAGGGTTAAGTTGTCGTGCTCAAAGGGTTAAGTTGTCGTGCTCAAAGGGTTAAGTTGTCGTGCTCAAATGGGCTAAGTTGTCGTGCTCAAATGGGCTAAGTTGTCGTGCTCAAAGGGTGAAGTTGTCGTGTTCAAAGGATTAAGTCGTTTTATTCATTCATTATTTCTCCTTAACCTTCACCATATACTGACGTATATACCCTTTATTTATTGATCCATTTACACATACCCTTAGGTTATTTACTTATAGAATATGAGGAATGGTTTATGATGTAGTTGGCAGCACATATTGTACATATAGAGCACATATGAGAGTATATGTGGTAGATATTGTACATATAGAGTACATATGAGAGTATATGTGGTAGATATTGTACATATAGAGTACATATGAGAGTATATGTGGTAGATATTGTACATATAGAGTACATATGAGAGTATATGTGGTAGATATTGTACATATAGAGTACATATGAGAGTATATGTGGTAGATATTGTACATATAGAGTACATATGAGAGTATATGTGGTAGATATTGTACATATAGAGTACATATGAGAGTATATGTGGTAGATATTGTACATATCGAGTACATATGAGAGTATATGTGGTAGATATTGTACATATAGAGTACATATGAGAGTATATGTGGTAGATATTGTCTGTGTATAACTGGCGTGTAAGTAGCTCGTTGATTGGCTGTCCCTCGTGTGTGTTTTATTTATTAACGGGACAATAATGTCTGTTTCCAATAACTGGTCCAGTTATTACCAGGTGTTCTATACAGTTAATGACCTGAGTTGGGTACGTCCCCTTGTGTACGACGGTACGATACCCTTGAGCACGACTGTACGATCCTTTGAGCACGACTGTACGACTCCTTTGAGCACGACGGTACGACTCCTTTGAGCACGACTGTACGATCCTTTGAGCACGACGGTACGACTCCTTGAGCACGACGGTACGACCCCTTGAGCACGACGGTACTACTCCCTGAGCACGACGGTACGACCCCTTGAGCACAACGGTACGACCCCCTTGAGCACGACGGTACGACCCTGTGGCATGAGGATGACCTGGTCGTCTGGATTTAAAAGAAAAAAACCTTTAAGGCTTCTTAGTGCTCAGGTCACCCCTTACTCTTCTCTCTTCCACACTGGGCAAAACTAAGACCAATTCCAGTGGCATCACACCCCCCCACTCCTCTGGACCTTCTCTATTAGTTCTGTTTCTCTGCTTCTGTAGGTGTCGTGTGAAGCAAACGTGGGATGCACACTCTATAGCTTCGGCCTTAGGTAAGGGCTGTTCTCCCAATGTGGGACTCTGACAGCAGGTTAGGGCCGGCCTCCTATCCCATATGTGGGACTCTGACAGCAGGTTAGGGAACGGCCTCCTATCCCATATGTGGGACTCTGACAGCAGGTTAGGGAACGGCCTCCTATCCCATAACTTAACACAGAGATTTCTGTAGACGTGACCAATACAGAGGCATCCTTTCACTGCGTCCCCATCCACATTGCTGTGCAGTTTACTCGTGTGAGAGAGAGAGAGAGAGAGAGAGAGAGAGAGAGAGAGAGAGAGAGAGAGAGAGAGAGAGAGAGAGAGAGAAGAGATAATGGGGTTGTTTCCTTGGCTGGCGAGAATGAGGAGGAATGAGGAGAACGTGAGGTGTGAGGCTGGGATGGGACATTGGGATGTATAAGGTGATGGTTCCTCCACCGCTCGTCCACAGAGGCCGCTGATCTGTGCCACGTGACTGGACTACCCACGCCCCGTTTTCCTTCCAGGCTCCACATCAGATTTCTCGAAGGGGGAACACGTATAAAATTTTTTTTCCCCCCCTTCCCTTAATCTTTAAATCTTCGTTTGTATGTTAGGTAGAATGACTGGATCAACCATAGAGCAAACTTAAAGTTTTCTTTTTTTAAATTTTTTGAAAAGGATAATATGATGCTTGGAGTTTCCCCGTTTTCTGTTGAGTGCGCGGCCAGTTTTCTATGATGAATGTGTTCGTTTCCTCATGTTGGATTTCGAGGTTTTTAGCTTTTATGTTCGTCATTAAACCATTGTAATCATACTGTGTTTTTATTTTTCAAACGGTGTCTTATTGTTCAAATCGCACTAATTGCCTAATTAGTCTGGTGATTAGGGACCCCGAAAAATATATGCATTTATTGGAATTATGTAAATTGGGGGTTAGAGAGAGGGGTGGTGTGGGGGGGGGAGAGAGCGGGGTGCCCCCAGGGGTTAGGGGGTTACGGGGCGGGGCGCCCCCAGGGGGTTGGGGGGAGCGGGGCGCCCTCAGGGGTTAGGGGGGACTGTGGGGCGCCCCCAGGGGTTAGGGAGGACGGGGCGGGGCGCCCCCAGGGGTTAGGGGGGACGGGGCGCCCCCAGGGGTTAGGGGGGACGGGGCGCCCCACCCCCATTGTGGCCCCGGAAGAGATTTACTGTGAATATTACCTGCAGTTCGATCATTCTGATAATCTTAAATATATTTTTTATTTTATTTTCATTCAAATACTTTTCAGGTTGAACCTAATCCGCCACACAACACTTGTGTGTGTGTGATGGACGGATCGCTGGTGGAAAAGAGAGATGTGTGTGTGTGTGTGTGTGAGTATCCGGTGCACGGGTCAGAGAGAGAGAGAGAGAGAGAGAGAGAGAGAGAGAGAGAGAGAGAGAGAGAGAGAGAGAGAGAGAATGTGTGAGTATCCGGTGCACAGGTCAGAGAGAGAGAGAGAGAGAGAGAGAGAGAGAGAGAGAGAGAGAGAGAGAGAGAGAGAGAGAGAGAGAGATGTGTGAGTATCCGGTGCACAGGTCAGAGAGAGAGAGAGAGAGAGAGAGAGAGAGAGAGAGAGAGAGAGAGAGAGAGCGAGAGAGAGAGAGAGAGAGAGAGAGAGAGAGAGAGAGAGAGAGAGAGCTGTGGTCGGTATATATATATATATATATATATATATATATATATATATATATATATATATATATATTAGGGGCGTTACCGGACTCTGCCTGCTTGTGGCTACGCCACGAGCAAAATATATATTATCAGAGTATAATCTCGTTGAAAATATACTCTCACCATAATAACAATCCATCCTTACCCTGCTACTGAATGAAGCGCAGTCTTAAAACTGCAGGTAAACCCCCCCTGCAGAAGAAGGAGGTCTTTTGGGGTCATAGTGATAAACATATATTATAGGAAAGTAGACCTTATACACGTATGTGGTATACTGTTTTTCATACTCTTATTTTCATGGGGGGGGGGGGGGGGGGGGGGGGGGGGGAATACATATTTCCTTGGTTGACGTGGCCAGAAAACCTCCATTTTCATTTACCCCCTCCTCCATCTCCTCCTCCTTCTCCTTCCCCCACGTCAAGTTCTCCTCCCTCCTCCCCCACTTCAAGTCCTCCTCCCTCCTTCCCCCACTTCAAGTCCTCCTCCCTCCTTCCCCCACGTCAAGTTCTCCCCCCCTCCTTCCCTCACGTCAAGTTCTCCTCCCTCCTCCCCCACTTCAAGTCCTCCTCCCCCACTTCAAGTCTTCCTTCCTCTTCCCCCACTTCAAGTTCTCTCCCCCGGCCCTCCCCCCACTTCAAGCATCTCAGACGCCATGCTCTTCATTAATGACGTCAAGAGATAATCTCCCAAGGTTCTCCCAGAGACTTAAAGAGAAGAGAGAAGATGGGATGGGGGGGAGGAGGTGCCTGCCTGCAGTTTTGAGAGGGGAGAGGGAGAGGGAGGGGGGGGGTTTGCCCTTTGAGAGGGGGATGGTGTGTTGGGGGGGGAGGGGGAGAGAAAGAGAATATAAATTTGCCTTCAGTGTAATCCTGTTCTTGGATCTATCTCGTCTTAAATCCTCTTTTAATCCAGCCCATCATTTTCCACGCTCGGCTTGGGGGGGGGGGGGATGATGGGGGAGGGGGTGTCTTGGTACGTGGGTGGGAGGGAGGGGAAAAGGGGGGGTTCGGCCTCTCTCCCCCAACCCCTTGAGATGCGGAGGTGTGTAGGTGTGTGTGGTGTGTGTGTGTGTTTGTGTAAGTGTTTAGATGTAGGTGTGTGTTTGTTTGTAGGTGTTTAGGTGTGTGTGTGTGTGTGTGTGTGTGTGTGTGTGTGTGTGTGTGTGTGTGTGTGTGTTAAAGAGAGAGTGTAACCAACCCCCGCCCCACTTTCTTCGTATCGTATGAGCATGGATCGCCACACCCCTCCATTGCTAACTGCCGTTTTCGGAGTTAATGAGGGTAGTTCGGTGTGATTACCTTTCAGTAGAGACACCTTCCCCCCCCCCCCCCCCTCTCTCTCTCTCTCTCTCTCTCTCTCTCTCTCTCTCTCTCTCTCTCTCTCTCTCTCTCTCTCTCTCGCTCTCTCTCTCTGCGCTTTTTCAACCTCGGAAGCCATGGTCAGCAAGGCTGGTGTGTTGCTGCTTTATTTAATAGTAGCTTGGTGCGTGCGTAGCTTAAACTTTAGCGCTCACTAGGGCAAGATAACAGCTAAAAGCTAAATTGGATTTGGATTTAAGATTTTAGTTTTGTGTTTTTCGGTAAAGTTTGTATTAGTTTCTGTGGCAAGGTGGTTGTGTGTGTGTGTGTGTGTGTGTGTGTGTGTGTGTGTGTGTGTGTGTGTATATATATATATATATATATATATATATATATATATATATATATATATATATATATATGCTATTTCGTGTGTGGCGGGGTGGCGACGGGAATGGATGAAGGCAGCAAGTGTGTGTCCATGTGTATATGTCTGTGTATGTATATGTATGTATACGTTGAAATGTCTATGTATGTATATATGCGTGTATGGGCGTTTATATATATACATGTGTATGTGAGTGGGTTGGGCCATTCTTTCGTCTGTTTCCTTGCGCTACCTCGCTGACGCGGGAGACGGCGATTAACTATAATGTAATATATATATATATATATATATATATATATATATATATATATATATATATATATATATATGCAATGTTTTATATACTATTTGCATGTCATTTTCCTCTCAATGTTGTTTGCTTAGCAAAGCTTGTGAGATGTAAAAAAACAAAACTAAATTACATTTCTCACGAGTCCTGGAAACACTTGGCCCGCCATCATCACCGTGTCTTGCAAGACCTGATATCAGTTTCCGAATTTTAATTAAAGGGGGGGAGGGAATTATTTAATGTCGAGTCTTGTTAATTATGGCCAGAAGTTGTTGCCAATATATACTTCTTTGCGTTTGATGCATGATAGAGAGAGAGAGAGAGAGAGAGAGAGAGAGAGAGAGAGAGAGAGAGAGAGAGAGAGAGAGAGAGAGAGAGTCGTGCATCATGATGTTTCCATTCACGTGTATAGGAATGATGATTATTAACTACCAAATGGGGAGAGAAAACCATTGAGTGTTGAAACTGCTGTTAATGATGGCGTGACGCATGTCTTGCGTCATGCAGACAGCCGTGCGTCGCCCGGGCATGCGTCTAGACGCATGATCTGCTCCCATGTTCTTCGTAATGAGCGTATGGTGTGTGTACCGTCGGGTTCATGGACGTGTTTGGTACCTTGGGTATGGTCGAGGGTACCATGCACGCAGGTACACTAGTCGTACCGTGCCTTTAGCTACGCCAGAGAGGTACACATCTCATTTGCATATGAATATGCTAATTAAGATGGTATATGTATATGAGAATGATAAATATTTTGAGTGTGGGTGTTGAGATACGATTGTAAATACGAGGTCAGATGTATAGTTGATGAGGTAGATGTATGAGTGGGACAGACGTATGAGTGGGTTAGACTTGTGAGTGGGTCAGACGTATGAGTGGGTCAGACGTATGAGTGGGTCAGACGTATGAGTGGGTCAGACGTATGAGTGGGACAGACGTATGAGTGGGTCAGACGTATGAGTGGGTCAGACTTATGAGTGGGACAGACTTGTGAGTGGGTCAGACTTTTGAGTGGGTCAGTCTTATGAGTAGATCAGAATTATGAGTAGATCAGTGAGGGAGGAATTATATGTATATAAGTGAGTGGAAGCATTGGTAAGAATGTGTATAGAATGTCTTATGAGAGACGTAACTCATTCATGAGGCAATGTGAGTTGATGGTACGTGTGTGTGTGTGTGTGTGTGTGAGGCAGTTTGGCTGGACTGTTGGCAGAGGAAGTGATGGTGTCATATCCCCGGTGGCAGAGCGTTGGCAGTGAGGTAGGGGTGGTGTGTGTGTGTGTGTGTGTGTGTGTGTGTGTGTGTGTGTACCAGTGACAACACAGAGAGATGTTGGCAGAAATGGTGGAGGTGGTGGTAAATCCAGCCTGGACGGTCCATTTTAGTCTCTAAGATAAGGTCATTTAAGGTCTAATGGGTGGTTAAGGACTGTACTCTCTCTCTCTCTCTCTCTCTCTCTCTCTCTCTCTCTCTCTCTCTCTCTCTCTCTCTCTCTCTCTCTCTCTCTCTAGGCTATTGGACCTTCCCCTTAATGATGGTTGTGTGAGATCACGTGACCTTTAGGAAAGTAGGTACTAAAAAAAAAAGGGGGAGGGGGGTAGGGTTTAGGAGGGAGAGAGAGAGAGAGAGAGAGAGAGAGAGAGAGAGAGAGAGAGAGAGAGAGAGAAGGTGAGTTGAATTGGGTGATTACGTCTGTAGATCAGGTACGTCACTGGCCCATTTCGACTGGCATTGACCTGCTGCTGTTTGGAGCGCTGGCGTCTGTGGGCCCTCTCCGACCTCCTCCTCCTCCTCCTAACCCCCTTCAGAAAATGAGGTAAAACCTTAAAGACTTTATTTACAGAGGACGCAAAGACGGGATTTGACCATCAGCTGATCCATATTACTGTCTCACCTCGTGTGATGCATGGCGGCGTCGAACACACCCACCCACACCCACACACTCTCCCCCACACACCCCACACCCACACACACACACACACACGGTCGATGTGTCTTCTCGAACTCGCCACGACGCCTGGGGAAGACCCTCTCCTTCAGGAGGAAGGAGGAAGGAGGAGGAGGAGGGCTTGGGGACACGTCCTTTGGTCTCCGACGACGTCAGGGAGGGATCCACGTAGGAGAGAGATGTGCATGACCTCAGCCACACGAAAGTCCTCAAACTTTGGGAAAAGTTTGACCACGAAAAAAAGGTGTTTATATATATATATTTTTTTTTCTTTCGCGAAAGGAATACCATACTTTATTTTTTTTGTACGGGAGGGGAAGACGGTCTCTGGCGAACGTCTTGAGACGAGAAATGGTGGAGCAGGAGACGTAGATTGTCCCCTCCTTCCCTGGAGATGGATGGTCCACAGTGGAAGGTTTAATCAGAAGGCCTGTGTGATATATCTCTCTCTCTCCCGGACGATATTGTATCCGGCTGTTAGCGTGAGCCTGCTGACACGGGGGGCCTCGGGGGTCTAGAAGTACTCTTTCTGGAAGCATCAGGGTGAGCGAGTGAAAGACTTGGGAGTAATGATAATGTCTGGCGATCACACCTCCAGCGAACATAACTTTAGGCTACAGTTTTGACGACTAGAATTCCAGCGAACACCAAACCACTGAAGCAACAGTTGCCTCTTGGATAAAGAGAGAGGGTGTAGGGTGGATCCTGCGGACTTTCAAGACCAGAAGGAAAACCCGTGGTGGTTCTTTTCAGAGCGCAGCTCCTCACACGAAGACTCTAGTGGTGTGTGCTGACATCACCTTCACAAGACGGGACAAACTGCAAAGTTGGAAAAGTGTTAAGACATCTCTCACGGCCTCTCTTGACCCGGTGAATGAAATTGAAATATTGGGGGACGACTGATATCAGTGAGGCTGACGAGTACCTGAGGGAAAAATCTTCGGGGGTCTTCATCACCCCACACACAGCCCGGGCTGGGCACATCCGGGTTCCTGGCTTGGGTCGTCTTTGGTGGACCAAGCTGTTGGTGGAAGGTGGGCACACCCCAGGGTTGGGTTGATGGTGGAGCAGGCTGTTGGTGGAAGGTGGGCACACCCCAGGGTTGGGTTGATGGTGGAGCAGGCTGTTGGTGGAAGGTGGGCACACCCCAGGGTTGGGTTGATGGTGGAGCAGGCTGTTGGTGGAAGCCTCCAGCATCCACACACACAACCATGGGTGGTCAGGTGACCCCTGTGTAGGTACTTGTCCAGTACAGTGTTGACCTTCTCTACCGTGCACCATCCCAGGCTGGTCCAAAAGAAGGAACAGAGAAGGGGGCCAGGTGAGGATATTCCCTCAGAGGCCCAGTCCTCTGTTCTTAACGCTACCTTGCTAACGCGGGAAATGGCGAATAGTTTGAATATATATATATATATATATATATATATATATATATATATATATATATATATATATATATATATATGGTGTCCGCAAGCCGATCGTCAGCTGTTTTCCACGCCCGCGTCAGTGGGTAAACATGATAAGAGTCTTGTGTTTGTGTTTACACTGTGTATTGACAATGTGTACCGGACCAGCGGGTGGAGATTTGTACACATACACACACACACACACACAAACACACATACAGAGTGAGCGGGAGGAGAGGTGGGGGAGGACACACACACACACACACACACACACACATACAGAGAGAGCGGGAGGAGAGGTGGGGGAGGACACACACACACACACACACACACACACACAGTGAGCGGGAGGAGAGGAGAAGGGAGTGGGTGGGGGTGTGTTAGCTCCCTGGAGCACGTCGTACACAAAGGGTTAAGTCGTCCTAATCAAAGGGTTAAGTCGCCCTAATCAAAGGGTTAAGGCGTCTTAATCAAAGGGTTAAGGCGTCTTAATCAAAGGGTTAAGGCGTCTTAATCAAAGGGTTAAGGCGTCTTAATCAAAGGGTTAAGGCGTCTTAATCAAAGGGTTAAGGCGTCGTAATCAAAGGGTTAAGGTGTCCTAATCAAAGGGTTAAGGCGTCTTAATCAAAGGGTTAAGGCGTCTTAATCAAAGGGTTAAGGCGTCTTAATCAAAGGGTTAAGGCGTCTTAATCAAAGGGTTAAGGCGTCTTAATCAAAGGGTTAAGGCGTCTTAATCAAAGGGTTAAGGCGTCCTAATCAAAGGGTTAAGGCGTCTTAATCAAAGGGTTAAGGCGTCTTAATCAAAGGGTTAAGGCGTCTTAATCAAAGGGTTAAGGCGTCTTAATCAAAGGGTTAAGGCGTCTTAATCAAAGGGTTAAGCAGGATCCCGCCTCCCACCTCCAAGAAAGAGACGAACCAGACATTTGGGCACATCGATTAGCGATGCGCTCTGTATGCAAATTAGCTGCAGAGCTGTTGATGGATCGTGTCAGTTTCACCCGCTGATGGTGTGTGTGATTACGTATTTATACTGTACGGGGGAGGGAAGTTCTACACTGGTGGAGCGCCCCCATCTCTTGTACTGTACGGGGGAGGGAGTTCTACACTGGTGGGGCCCCCATCTCTTATACTGTACGGGGAAGGGAGTTCTACACTGGTGGGTGACCCCATCTCTTGAACACTTTTCGACCGTAATACCCTTTTTTTTAAACTGTTTGTATACTGTCCATAATTGTTGCCTCACAGTTTACTTTCTTCCCTTCGTCCACCAGTCTTATATTATGTCTCTGGGATGTAGATAAAGCTTAAAGTTCCATGTCCCCCCATCCCCTTTCCCAAACCCCAAGTGTGACGTAGGGGTCAAGAACCAGGCAACACACCATGTCTTATACCCGTTCGACACCCTCGTAGGTGCCCCATGTCGCGCCACACACCTCAGTGGAGAGAGGTCAAGTGGTGTCCCTGTTGTGGCATCGGTGCCTGGGTTGGATGAGGGCTGCCTTGCCCCTTGGGCCTCTCCCTAGGTCAACAGGGGAGACCTAGGGGGGTCAGAGAGGGGATCCCCCCCCTCTCTGACCTGGCCTCTTCTTCATGGTGACGTCAGGAGGTGTACTGGGGGGGGGGGGGGGAACGTGTGACCTTTGACCTCCAGTGTCATGATGATGTAAAGACGAAACTCACCTCGGTCAGGAATTGATATGATCAACCCTCCCCCCCCCAAGTGATTATCACCCCCCCCCCGGTGAAAATCACCCCAGAAGTCCTTAGAGAGAGAGAGAGAGAGAGAGAGAGAGAGAGAGAGAGAGAGAGAGAGAGAGACGCTTGGCTGATTAATGTTACCGTTCTGGATATTGATCGTGATCAGCGTTCCTTGTGAGATGATTAATATAATTGATGATAGGATAGAAAGGGTCGATTTTATTCTTGTCTTTTTCCAAAATGATTAATTTTTGATGATTAATAATTGATGATAGGATAGAAAGGGTCGATTTTATTCTTGTCTTTTTCCAAAATGATTAATTTTTGATGATTGATAATTGATGATAGGATAGAAAGGGTCGATTTTATTCTTGTCTTTTTCCAAAATGATTAATTTTTGATGATTAATAATTGATGATAGGATAGAAAGGGTCGATTTTATTCTTGTCTTTTTCCAAAATGATTAATTTTTGATGATTAATAATTGATGATAGGATAGAAAGGGTCGATTTTATGCTTGTCTTTTTCCAAAATGATTAATTTTTGATGATTAACATAATTGATAATAGGATAGAAAGGGTCGATTTTATTCTTGTCTTTTTCCAAAATGATTAATTTTTAATGATTAATAATTGATGATAGGATAGAAAGGGTCGATTTTATTCTTGTCTTTTTCCAAAATGATTAATTTTTGATGATTAATAGTTGATGATAGGATAGAAAGGGTCGATTTTATTCTTGTCTTTTTCCAAAATGATTAATTTTTGATGATTAATAATTGATGATAGGATAGAAAGGGTCGATTTTATTCTTGTCTTTTTCCAAAATGATTAATTTTTGATGATTAATAATTGATGAGAGGATAGAAAGGGTCGATTTTATGCTTGTCTTTTTCCAAAATGATTAATTTTTGATGATTAATAATTGATGAGAGGATAGAAAGGGTCGATTTTATTCTTGTCTTTTTCCAAAATGATTAATTTTTAATGATTAATAATTGATGATAGGATAGAAAGGGTCGATTTTATTCTTGTCTTTTTCCAAAATGATTAATTTTTGATGATTAATATAATTGATGATAGGATAGAAAGGGTCGATTTTATTCTTGTCTTTTTTCAAAATGATTAATTTTTGATGATTAATATAATTGATGATAGGATAGAAAGGGTCGATTTTATTCTTGTCTTTTTCCAAAATGATTAATTTTTGATGATTAATATAATTGATGATAGGATAGAAATGGTCGATTTTATTCTTGTCTTTTTTCAAAATGATTAATTTTTGATGATTAATATAATTGATGATAGGATAGAAAGGGTGAGTAATGAGTAATGAGTAATGATTAATGAGTAATGAGTAATGAGTAATGATTAATGATTAATATTAAATGACACTTATCCATGATTGTGTTAGTTACATAAACATGTTAAATTTGGACACCAGGCAAATGTCATGTTAAATTTGGACACCCGGCAAATGTCATGTTAAATTTGGACACCCGGCAAATGTCATGTTAAATTTGGACTCCCGGCAAATGTCATGTTAAATTTGGACACCCGGCAAATGTCATGTTAAATTTGGACACCCGGCAAATGTCATGTTAAATTTGGACACCCGGCAAATGTCATGTTAAATTTGGACACCCGGCAAATGTCATGTTAAATTTGGACACCCGGCAAATGTCATCTTAAATTTGGACACCCGGCAAATGTCATGTTAAATTTGGACACCCGGCGAATGTCATGTTAAATTTGGACACCCGGCAAATGTCATGTTAAATTTGGACACCCGGCAAATGTCATCTTAAATTTGGACACCCGGCAAATGTCATGTTAAATTTGGACACCCGGCAAATGTCATGTTAAATTTGGACACCCGGCAAATGTCATGTTAAATTTGGACACCCGGCAAATGTCATGTTAAATTTGGACTCCCGGCAAATGTTATTTTTTTTATTTTTTTCATAACATGTCTCTCGTCCAGCATTTTGTTATCAGTGTTATCTCGTGTGACACAGGATATCAGGAAGGTGGTGCAGGATATCAGGAAGGTGGTGCAGGATATCAGGAAGATGGTGCAGGATATCAGGAAGGTGGTGCAGGATATCAGGAAGATGGTGCAGGATATCAGGAAGATGGTGCAGGATATCAGGAAGATGGTGCAGGATATCAGGAAGGTGGTGCAGGATATGAGGAAGGTGGTGCAGGATATCAGGAAGGTGGTGCAGGATATCAGGAAGGTGGTGCAGGATATCAGGAAGGTGGTGCAGGATATCAGGAAGGTGGTGCAGGATATCAGGAAGGTGGTGCAGGATATCAGGAAGATGGTGCAGGATATCAGGAAGATGGTGCAGGATATCAGGAAGGTGGTGCAGGATATCAGGAAGGTGGTGCAGGATATCAGGAAGGTGGTGCAGGATATCAGGAAGGTGGTGCAGGATATCAGGAAGATGGTGCAGGATATCAGGAAGGTGGTGCAGGATATCAGGAAGATGGTGCAGGATATCAGGAAGATGGTGCAGGATATCAGGAAGGTGGTGCAGGATATCAGGAAGGTGGTGCAGGATATCAGGAAGATGGTGCAGGATATCAGGAAGATGGTGCAGGATATCAGGAAGGTGGTGCAGGATATCAGGAAGGTGGTGCAGGATATCAGGAAGGTGGTGCAGGATATCAGGAAGGTGGTCGGTGTCGAGGGGCGGGCGCTAGAGCGAAGGGAAGGGGGGGGGGGCGCCGCCCCATTTGGGGGGCTGGCCGTGGCCGCTGCCTGTGTGAATCTGGCCTCCGGAAACGCTCTCGATATTCAAATATTCGATGCTTCATCCAGTAGGAATATTCCACCCCCCCCCCCTTAATATCCCTCGCGACGACGCGTCATCGATTGACCTTGACCTCGGCTCTGCCTGCAGGTCGGTGGCGCAGGTCACGCGAAAATAAACTCCTAATTTTAAAAGGCCCCCCAAACTCCCCCCCTTACATATATTAAAAGGCCTCCAAACTCCCCCTTACGATTTTAAAAGGCCTTTAACCCCCTTACAATTTTAAAAGGTCTCCAGACTCCCCCCTTACAATTTTGAAAGGCCTCCATACTTCCCCTTACAATGTTAAAAGGCCTCCAAACTCCCCCTTACGATTTTAAAAGGCCTTTAACCCCCTTACAATTTTAAAAGGCCTCCAACCTTCCTTACAGTTTTCAAAGGCCTCTATCCCCTTACAATTTCAAAAGGCCTCTGCCCCTTTACAATTTCAAAAGGCCTCGACTCCTTAATCCTTTACAAATTCAAAAGGCGTCCACCCCCTTACCCCCTTTCAAATTTAAAAGGCCTCCAACCCACCTCCTTACAATTTTAAAAGGCCTTCATCCCTTTACCCCCTCCTTATAATTTTAAAAGGCCTCCTTACCCCCTTACAATGTTGAAAGTCCTCTACCCCCTTACCCCCTCCATACAGTTTTGAAAGGCCTCCTTACCCCCTTACAATTTTAAAAGTCCCCCGCCCCTTTATCCCCCTCCCCCATTGATCCTCTGAACTGTTCGTGTCAGCTGTCTGCAGGTGAGGGCTTCCCACACATATATGTATTATATGGGGAGTTTATGGGGGAGATGGTGTATCCACCCCCAGATACGTCAGCTAGTCCTCTACCTCCCCAGACATGTGTCAGGAGGTCATGTATCCACCCCCAGATACGTCAGCAAGTCCTCTACCTCCCCAGACATGTGTCAGGAGGTCATGTATCCACCCACAGACATGTGTCAGGAGGTCATGTATCCACCCCCAGATATGTCAGCAAGTCCTCTACCTCCCCCAGACATGTGTCAAGAGGTCATGTATCCACCCCCAGATATGTCAGCAAGTCCTCTACCTCCCCCAGACATTTGTCAGGAGGTCATGTATCCACCCCCAGATATGTCAGCAAGTCCTCTTCCTCCCCCAGACATGTGTCAGGAGGTCATGTATCCACCCCCAGATATGTCAGCTAGTCCTCTTCCTCCCCCAGACATGTGTCAGGAGGTCATGTATCCACCCACAGACATGTGTCAGGAGGTCATGTATCCACCCCCAGATATGTCAGCAAGTCCTCTACCTCCCACAGACATGTGTCAGGAGGTCATGTATCCACCCCCAGAGATGTCAGCAAGTCCTCTACCTCCCACAGACATGTGTCAGGAGGTCATGTATCCACCCCCAGATATGTCAGCAAGTCCTCTTCCTCCCCCAGACATGTGTCAGGAGGTCATGTATCCACCCCCAGATATGTCAGCAAGTCCTCTACCTCCCACAGACATGTGTCAGGAGGTCATGTATCCACCCCCAGATATGGCAGCTAGTCCTCTACCTCCCCCAGACATGTGTCAGGAGGTCATATTCCCCCTCCCCCCCCAACATACGTGTCAGCCCCCAAACTCCCCCCCATATAATGAGGGGATTTTTGTCCGGGGATATAATACAATAGCCTGAAGCTCCCGTCATTGTAGGCTTCAAAGCGCCCCACTTCTATGGCCAGACAATGTATGAAATACAGCGAATGTATTTACCCCCCCCCCGGGGTGTTTGGGGGGGTGTGGGGGTTCATTAACGACCTCTGTGTCTGGCTGGGGGACCCTGATTGCTTGGTTGTGTGATTAGCCCCGGGGTCAATTACGTGTGTCCAAAGCACGAGCGGAGACCATACATCAACGGTGAAATATTTACCGGGGGGGGGGGAGGGGGGGAGTTACATTTACCGGGGGGGAGGGGGTAGTTACATTTACCGGGGGGGGAGGGGGGAGTTACATTTACCGGGGGGTAGTTACATTTACCGGGGGGAGAGAGTTACATTTACCGGGGGGGGGGGTATGACGGTATGACCCTTGAGCACGACGGTACGACCCCTTGAGCACGACGGTACGACCCCTTGAGCACGACGGTACGACCCATTGAGCACGACGGTACGACCCCTTGAGCACGACGGTACGACCCCTTGAGCACGACGGTACGACCCCTTGAGCACGACGGCACGACCCTTGAACACGACTCCACGACCCTTGGATATGATGACCTGACCTTTGACCTGAGTTGTTAAGGGCCAGCTCCAGAGACCAGGTCAGTCACACTCAAGGGGGGGAGTCGTACCTTCCTGCCAATAGGTCGTAACCAAAAGGGGGGGGAGGGGAAGGTTGGGGGTATATAACAGGTCTTTAAGTACGTACCCTTAAAGCATTTAGATCCGTGTTATGCAGTTGGCACACACACACACACACACACGACCGGCATATGAGTACGTTCGCGCGCCTTAGCCCTAAATTAATGCGTTGAGTGTCCATTGAAACACACACACACACACACACACACACACACACACTTGGCCCCATTAGAGTGCGTTCCACACACACACACACACACACACACACACACACACACACACACATACACACACTTAACCGCGAAGGGGAATTTTTATTCCCAGTCCTGTGTGTTTATAAAGTGCTGGATAATGATTTCTCTTTAGCTCCGCTGTTCTTTTCCTAGGACGAATAAAGGGGATATATATATATATATATATATATATATATATATATATATATATATATATATATATATATATATATATATAAATGTATCGAGCTTCTATTCCTACATTGATACAGTAACTGTTGTATTTTAGGTTATAGATTTTATAGTGGTTTGTTTAAGCGAAACTCTCTGGTTGACCCCAGAGCTTGAGGTCAGAGGTTACGACTTTGCCTATATTGCTGGACACGTCTGAGTGGAGCAATCATTGTGGGGTAGAGAGGTGTTAACAGGAGGAAGCCAGGGTCTTCCTGTAACCGTTTACGGTGGTGAACAGAAGTCCCTCTTAACGGGGAGGTATAGTGTGCACTGCTATGGGTCTATAGCAAGGGGGACCGGATATAGCGACCTGAAGCTATGTGGCGGCCAGGGAAGAATAAAAAAAAAAAGAATATCGTTAGCGCAAGATAGCCTGAGGCACAGTGAGGTGGGTCGCTGGTGCCCATGCCTTTAGAACCGCCAGTCTCAGCGACCAATATGTATGTACGAGGATTATACACCCTGAGAGTGAGTTAAGCTCATAACCACAATAAACCTTATTGGTATATCGCCCTTAGAAGTATATATATATGTAGGGCGGACAGTGTGTTTAAATGTTGCAGAGGTTCGTTCGCGGGCCAGTGAGGCTTCGGAGCAAAATGATAAGGGAAAGTGAAGCACTGAATGAAGAGGTTATTGATCATTGCGTTCGAATGACGTCAGCAGAGCAAACCCCACCTACCCAGGTGTGTGTGTGTGTGTGTGTGTGTGTGACGGGTACCCGTCACACTCCTGGTTACGGGCGTCACGGAGGCTGGCTCTCGACCCCCTGAGTGACAAATGAAACACCCCCCCGTGTCTGTGTCTTATGTCCTGAACAAACAAATATGATCTTCCTTTTTTTTTTGTTTGCAAAAAGAGTTCTTCCCCCTCCTCCACACCTACACCTATCCCAGGTCCACCCCACACACACACACACCTGTTCCATCCATCCACACCTATCCCAGGTCCACCCCACACACACACACACACCTGTTCCATCCATCCACACCTATCCCAGGTGCACACCCCACACACACACACACCTGTTCCATCCACCCACACCTATCCCAGGTCCACCCCACACACACACCTGTTCCATCCACCCACACCTATCCCAGGTCCACCCCACACACACACACCTGTTCCATCCACCCTCACCTATCCCAGGTCCACCCCACACACACACACACACACACCTGTCCCATCCACCCACACCTATCCCAGGTCCACCCACACACACCTGTCCCATCCACCCACACCTATCCCAGGTCCACTCCACACACACACCTGTCCCATCCACCCACACCTATCCCAGGTCCACTCCACACACACACCTGTCCCATCCACCCACACCTATCCCAGGTCCACTCCACACACACACCTGTCCCATCCACCCATACCTATCCCACATTTATCCCAGCGCCCGTCACCGCCTGTCCCTCTAGCCAACACCTGTCTCAAAGGGCCTTCGTTCTGTATAGTGTTCTACTGTCCGTCCCTCTGTCGTATATAGATCATCACCCGTCCGTCCGTCCGTCCGTCCGTCCGTCTGTCCGTCCGTGGGCGACAGAGACATCACCCTCCCGCCCGTGCGTCCGTCCGTTCGTGGGCGGCACAGAGACATCACCCGCCCCCCCGTGCGTGCGTGCGTGCGTTCGTGGGCGCAAAGAGACATCACCCGCCCGCCCGTGCATCCGTCCGTTCGTGGGCGGCACAGAGACATCAGCCGCCCGCCCGTGTGTGCGTGCGTCCGTGGGCGGCACAGAGACATCACCCGTGCGTGCGTGCGTGCGTCCGTGGGCGGCACAGAGACATCACCCGCCCGCCCGTGCGTGCGTGCGTGCGTCCGTGGGCGGCAGAAAGGCCGGACCTGGCCGCCAGCCCCACAGTTCGACTCCCACACTTCATTAAGTCCTCGCCGATTGGCTTCATGTGGAAGGCAGGGTGAGGGGTGGGGGGGCTACCATGGGGGAGGGTGAGGGGAGGGGAGGGGGGCGCTACCATGGGGGAGGGGTGAGGGGAGGAATGGGGGTGAGGGGGGGGGAGGATGTGTGCCTGCCTGTGGCAGCTGGTGAGAGATATTCTCCCCTCCCCCTTCCTCCCCTTTCCTCCCGTCCCTCCTCCATTCCCCCCCTCCCCTTCCCTTCACCCATCCCTCCCCCCTTCCTCCTCCTCTCCCTCCCTCCATTCCCACCCCCCTCCCCTCCCCTTCACCCATCCCCCCCCTTCCTCCTCTCCCTCCTCCATTTCCCCCTTCCCTTCACCCATCCCCCCTCCCCTTTCCTCCTCCTGACGCATATCTGTAGAACTCCACACACACACACACACACACACACACACACACACACACACGGGAGCGCCGTTCCAGAGAGAGAGAGAGAGAGAGAGAGAGAGAGAGAGAGAGAGAGAGAGAGAGAGAGAGAGAGAGAGAGTTGGTACGTTCGTTAAACGCGTGGACGGATTTGTGTAAGGGGTGAGGGAGGGAAGGGGTGAGAGGGGAGGGGGAAGGGGAAAGGGGGTTTATAGAAAGAGGCATTTGACTCTCAAGTGATTCTGGTGAGATGAAGAGAAGCAGTGTGTGTGTTTGTTGTAGTTGTTTGTAGTTGTTGTTGTTGTTGTTGTTTGTAGTTGTTGTTGTTGTAGTTGTTGTTGTTGTTGTTATTGTTTTATAGTAGTAGTTGTTGTAGTTGTTGTAGTTGTTGTTGTTGTTGTTGTTGTTTGTAGTTGTTGTTGTTGTAGTTGTTGTTGTTGTTGTTATTGTTTTATAGTAGTAGTTGTTGTAGTTGTTGTTGTTGTTGTTGTTGTTGTTGTTTGTAGTTTTTTGTTGTAGTTGTTTTTAGTTGTTGTTATTGTAGTTGTTTGTAGTTGTTGTTGTTGTTGTTGTTGTTAGTTGTTGTTGCTGGGAGTGGGATTTCCCTCTTGTGGTTTCGCCAGCAGTGTAGGGACGGGAGAGAGAGAGAGAGAGAGAGAGAGAGAGAGAGAGAGAGAGAGAGAGAGAGAGAGAGAGAGAGAGAGTATAGTGCTATGTGGGAAGAGTTGGGTGGGTGGGTGTTGGGCGTGTGGGATGTGTGGGAGGGGGAGGTGTGTGTGTGGGGGGGTGGGGTGTGTGGGAGGGGGAGGTGTGTGTGTGGGGGTGTGGGATGTGTGGGAGGGGGAGGTGTGTGGGGGTGTGGGATGTGTGGGAGGGGAGGTGTGTGGGGGTTGTCCCCTCACCTTGCCCGCCACCATCAGAAGGGACCGAGCCTGGTGAGAAAGTTGGGACTGTCTGATCCCAGGGATATGGGACTGTGTACTGGGGGGAGGGGGGGGGGAGAGGGACGTTCTCTCGTGTGTTGCTTGTGTTTCGGGAGTGTGTATTTGTGTTTCAGACTCGCGTGTCTCATGTGTTACATGCGTGTTTTTTTGTTACGTACCTATGTGTGTGTGTGTGTGTGTGTGTGTGTGTGTGTGTGTGTGTGTGTGTGTGTGTGTGTGTGTGTGTGTGTGTGTGTGTGTGTATCTGTGGAGTGTTGTGTGTGTGTGTGTGTGTGTGTGTGTGTCTGTGTGTCTGTGTGTGTGTGTCTGTGTGTGTGTGTCTGTGTGTGTGTCTGTGTATCTGTGGAGTGTTGTGTGTGTGTGTGTGTGTGTGTGTGTGTGTGTGTGTGTGTGTCTGTGTGTCTGTGTGTGTGTGTCTGTGTGTGTGTGTCTGTGTGTGTGTGTCTGTGTGTGTGTCTGTGTATCTGTGGAGTGTTGTGTGTGTGTGTGTGTGTGTGTGTGTGTGTGTCTGTGTGTCTGTGTGTGTGTGTCTGTGTGTGTGTGTCTGTGTGTGTGTGTGTGTGTGTGTCTGTGTGTGTGTGTGTGTGTGGAGTATTGTTTGTTTGTTTGTGTGCCTTTGGTTGTTTCGTGTGTTGTGTGCTTGTTCCTCTGTGTCTTGTGGTGATAACCATCTTCATAAAGTGGCTTGTTTGTTTGTTTGTTTGTTTGTGTCTTTGTTTGTTGGCTATTCCCTACGTTTGTTGGATACATGTATTTTGGAACAAAAATTACCTTTTCGGTAGTTTTTTGTTTGTTTTTGTTTCCTGTCTTTGTTGAAGTGTTTTTGTGAACTGGATATAAACTTTCCTTGCAACATATGTTCATGGAGTTGTGTTCTTCGTTCTGTTCTTGTGTTTCCTTGCAACATATGTTCATGGAGTTGTGTTCTTCGTTCTGTTCTTGTGTTTCCTTGCAACATATGTTCATGGAGTTGTGTTCTTCGTTCTGTTCTTGTGTTTCCTTGCGACATATGTTCATGGAGTTGTGTTCTTCGTTCTGTTCTTGTGTTTCCTGGCAACATATGTTCATGGAGTGGTGTTCTTCGTTCTGTTCTTGTGTTTCCTTGCAACATATGTTCATGGAGTGGTGTTCTTCGTTCTGTTCTTATGTTTCCTTGCAACATATGTTCATGGAGTTGTGTTCTTCGTTCTGTTCTTGTGTTCGCTCTCGTGTTATTCCTCAAAAGGAAGTGAGAACAGGGAAGTTCAGGTTCCTCTTTCTCACTACGTCACTTGACTTCCAGCTGGCTCCCTCTGGAATGGTGCAGCTGGTGCCTGGAAAGGTAGGAGGTAGCCAGCTTCTTCCAGCTGGCTCCCTGGAATGGTGCAGCTGGTGCCTGGAAAGGTAGGAGCGAGCCAGCTTCTTCCAGCTGGCTCCCTCTGGAATGGTGCAGCTGGTGCCTGGAAAGGTAGGAGGTAGCCAGCTTCTTCCAGCTGGCTCCCTCTGGAATGGTGCAGCTGGCTCTCTGGAATGGTGCAGCTGGTGCCTGGAAAGGTAGGAGGTAGCCAGCTTCTTCCAGCTGGCTCCCTCTGGAATGGTGCAGCTGGTGCCTGGAAAGGTAGGAGCGAGCCAGCTTCTTCCAGCTGGCTCCCGGGAATGGTGCAGCTGGTGCCAGCTGGAGACGAGCCTTCTTAATCATGGAGATTTATATGTGATATTTCCAGGAAGCGAAAGATATGTTGCTGTCATGTATGCTGGGGTCTGCTGTGGCCTACTGAGGCCTGGTGTGGTCTACTAAGGTCTGCTGTGGTCCGATGTGGCCTGCTGTGGTCTACTGTGGTCTACTAAGGTCTGCTGTGGTCTGATGTTGTCTTCTGTAGCTTGCTGTGGTCTATTGAGGTCTGCTGTGGTCTACTAAGGGGCCTGCTGTGGTCTACTGTGGTCTGCTGTAGCTTTGCTGTGGTGTACTGAGGTCTGCTGTGGTGTACTAAGGCCTGTTGTGGTCTATTGTGGTCTGCTGTGGTCTTCTGTGGTCAGTAGTGACTACGTCCATGAAGTGGTCCGAAGAAGGAGTGGATGGTGTGTGTGTGTGTGTGTGTGTGTGTGTGTGTGTGTGTGTGTTAACCAAACGGCGTCTGGGGTGTGGTCTGTTGTGCCTCGCTTCTGGAAATGCTTGTGTGGCTGGTGAAGAAGATGATCCTCCTCCACTTGTTGGAGATTTCCTCCTCCTCCTCCTCCTCCACCACCACACCTGCAGCCACCAACACACAACATAGCACCGCTGATCTGTCTCTCTGTCTCTCTGTCCCCCTGTCTCTCTGTCTCTCTGTCCCCCTGTCTCTCTGTCTCAACCTTAAGGTTGCGTGTTCATCCAAGACTGTCTATACCCCCTTCCTCTTACCTGACAGTTCACCTCTGCCATCATTCACTTCACCAGCTCACATTGCCCTCATCAACGGTGTATCGTCGGGGTTACTAAGGTACACTAAGACTGGGTTTACAGCTCTTTTAGTCTACCCTTCGTCGAGGTTTACATGTATACTAAACGCTAGACGTTTGACTGGGAGGCATGAGATGGCCTCGTACGTACACTCGATCTATCTACATTGGATTCTAAATTGAAACATTTCTCTCGTCTGTCAAGCATAGAGCAACACTCCAAGTGCGTTTCTCTTCGTCCATGAACGGAATAACGTGTTCGTTAACGGTCGTCATAACGAGCGAACTGCAGACAATAGACATCAAGGTGTCGACACAGAGTTGGACCCGATAGATAGTTCACTGGTTAGAGAGGGGGGGGGGTGGCTCCTCTTGGTCTGTAGCCAAAGGATGTGTTAGGAACTGTTGAAGGAAAGACTTCGCCTCTAATGACATGACCATCTCCCCCCCTTTCCTCCTGCCCTCCTGTAGATGGCTCTGGTCGTGCTCAATGGTCGTACCGTCGTGCTCAATGGTCGTACCGTCGTGCTCAAGGGTCGTACCGTCGTGCTAAATGGTCGTACCATCGTGCTCAAGGCTCGTACCGTCGTGCTCAATGGTCGTACCGTCGTCCTCAATGGTCGTACCGTCGTGCTCAATGGTCTTACCGTCGTGCTAAATGGTCGTACCGTCGTGCTAAATGGTCGTACCATCGTGCTCAAGGGTCATACTATCGTGCTCAAGGGTCGCACCGTCGTACTCAAGGCTCTTACCATCGTGCTCAAGGGTCGTACCGTCGTGCTCAAGGGTCGTACTGCCGTATTTAAAGTAACACTCCTCTTGTGTCGTGCAACACACACACGACCCAGTTCAACATGGAGTCTCCGTAGAAACATGCCTTATTTTTCACCCCCGTTGATCTGATTGCCAGGGTGTGATGTACAGTGTCCCCCCCCCCCGTGGTTAATTAACGTTCATTAATTACCAGTTTGATGAGTTGAAAAGTACACCAACTATTCAACGCCACTCCCCTCTCTCCCCCCCCCCCAACACCCACCATCCCTTCAAGTTCTCCAAAGCCTTCAACACCACCCCCCCCCCCTCATCATCATCTCCCCCTCCAAACCATTCAAAACTACCCCTTCAAGTGCACTTTCGCGTAAATGATCACATCATGTGGGGAGATTTGATGTGATTATTACACGAAAGTGCACTTGGGATGAGGAGACATTCGTAAGGTGTGTGTGTGTGTGTGTGTGTAGATAGGGTGGGTCGGGAGGGTGGGTGGGGTGAGGTGAGTGGGTCCAAGTGGTGGGGGGCTGGCAGCTGATTGGTTCTCTTAAGTGGATCAGGAAAGATGACCCACCAATCCACTTCCCCACACACTCCTCCATTGTCTCCCCAGTTCCCAGTTTCTTTAAGTTATGTTTTCCTCTTCCCGTTTTCTGACACAGTCTTCATCTGTATGAATTTATTTCCAGCCTTTTTCGCATATATATATATATATATATATATATATATATATATATATATATATATATATATATATATATATCTTTAAAGTATATATTTATATTCTATAATATAGAATTAATTACCCGGTAAACTATATATATATATATATATATATATATATATATATATATATATATATTTGGGTATTACAGGCATTACAATCTGAAACTATTAATTCAATAGTGTAGGAAATAGAATTGAGCGAATCAGAAAATGCACCAATGAAAAGCTAAACTAATCTAATACATTTTATGTGACTACCACCAATTCATGGCTGAACTAAATCAAAACTTTAGAATAGTAATGTAAGGCTATGTTTATCTATGTTCATTTAGTACTAAGCCAGGTTGAAATCATATACATTGGTTTCCACATCTTCAAAATTATATACATTGGTTTCCACATCTTCAAAATTATATACTTTGGTTTCCACATCTTCAAAATTATATACATTGGTTTCCACACCTTTAAAATTATATACATTGGTTTCCACATCTTCAAAATTATATACATTGGTTTCCACATCTTCAAAATGATATACATTGGTTTCCACATCTTCAAAATTATATACATTGGTTTCCACATCTTCAAAATGATATACATTGGTTTCCACATCTTCAAAATTATATACATTGGTTTCCACATCTTCAAAATTATATACATTGGTTTCCACATCTTCAAAATTATATACATTGGTTTCCACATCTTCAAAATTATATACATTGGTTTCCACATCTTCAAAATTATATACATTGGTTTCCACATCTTCAAAATTATATACATTGGTTTCCACATCTTCAAAATTATATACATTGGTTTCCACATCTTCAAAATTATATACATTGGTTTCTACATCTTCAAAATTATATACATTGGTTTCCACATCTTCAAAATTATATACATTGGTTTCCACATCTTCAAAATTATATACATTGGTTTCCACATCTTCAAAATTATATACATTGGTTTCCACATCTTCAAAATTATATACATTGGTTTCCACATCTTCAAAATTATATACATTGGTTTCCACATCTTCAAAATTATATACTTTGGTTTCCACATCTTCAAAATTATATACATTGGTTTCCACATCTTCAAAATTATATACATTGGTTTCTACATCTTCAAAAGCTCACCTCTTCGTCATGTCTCTGTGTGTTAATATCTTAATCATATAAACATAATCGGAAATTTATTCTGGTAATTTATATGTTGTCGAGATTACATATGTGTATTTATCATATATCATTTATTGGTTTAATTAATCCCATTATCGTATTTATCATATATCATTTATAGGTTTAATTAATCCCATTATTACCAGATATCACCCATTATTTAATGATATTGATATAGATTATGGTAGATTTAATCTGTTTAATTAATCAGTGTCATGTGTGTAGACAGAAAGAGGTAGACTAATTAATTACATTAATAGGGTTAATTTCTTGATCTGCTTTAGCTTAATAATGTAATTCGACTGAGGCATTGGAACCACTTACTCGACCTCAACTCATTATATGTTAATCATAGAATATAAGAAAGTATTATTATTTTTCCTTGAAATACTGTGTTATTAGAGTCAAATGGCTTTTAAGAGTCTTCTATAGGTTTAGCCGAAACTAAATTAAAACCGCTGGAGGTGGAATAAGTCAGAAAAAAAAGAAACAATAGTTAGAAATATTTAAAAAATAGATGATAAAGGTGAAACTTTTTTTTTTGTGTATATCAAACTATACAGTTGCAAATCTGTCAGTCAGCCACGAGTTTATATTTGCAACTCGTCCGTGAAACGGGAAGCAAGGTATTCTATTCCCTGAACTCGAAAAAAATATATATAAAACATTACGGTCTTGCCTCTGGCGGGGTTGTGTTTGCTGGGTATTGTAGGAAAACCCCCTCTTGGAAAATATATATATATATATATATATATATATATATATATTAAAGTGGTGGCAATAGTCCTGCCTGACGGGGCAGGAGGAGGAAGGGGGCGTGGCCACCACTGCGCAGACCTCCCCTGCGCAGATCCGATTATGAGGTGATTTGGCGCGCATCCTCCGCGCGTGGCGGTTCGCCGGCCGCCGCCGACTTAAACTGGCCGGGAGGAGGGGGATTTCGCCAGGACTTTAGCGCGAGATTTACTCACTGAATCCTACAGAAGGAGGCGCGGCGGGCGACCACAGAGCAAGGAGAGGGATCCTTGGTCTCGGATAAATGGCTGATGTTTGAAAAGGATCCCGTTTTTTTTCTTTAAAGGGTCGATATAATTGAGGTGGAATACTGCGTTGATCGAGAGCTTCTTCGTGGTGAACTAGGTTGGGTTTTTGCTGCATATAAATCGAGACCTACAGCAAGAAACAGCCTGGTAGACCAGGTACACACCAAGAGAACTGAAGGAACAACAACAAGTATTTTCCAGAAATATTACGAACGTTTAAAAAGAAAATCCACTTCGTTCGTATGTGAACGAAGGCGAGGGCTAAACATGGAGGATAAGGCCAGGTCTCTTTAACTCTCCTCCATATATAAGTGGAGAGGGTTAACAGGCATTGAACATTAATTCTACCATTTTTTTTTAAACCATTTTTTTTTTAAACAGGTTGGCCATAGGCACGCCCCAGGGGAGGAGAAAAATAAATAAGGCATAGCGGCTTCCAGGCATAATGAACGTAATGGGGCGCCCCGGTTAACACCGGCCAGTAAATAAGTTTGCGTGGGGCGCCGGACCATCCTGCCGGAGGAGGATCAACGCCCAATTAATTAACGAAGCAAGTACGACATGGTCAGGTCCTCTTTTGGTGTTCAAAAGTTAAACGATACATTGCGTGACTTTACATGAAGTCAGCCTCCTCTTCGATATAAGACCGGGTCTTAAGATGATCTTGGCTCTTATATAATATCTTCATTATCTAATATAACACCCGAGACAACCAGTCTGGGATTATCTTTCAAGATAACATACGGAGATAACATATAAGGGCGCCTTCTGCCTTCTGACGTCACAGGTACTTCCCTGCCATTGGCCGCCTTGCGCCTACGCGGGTTATATGAGAAGCCGTGATTGGCTGGAAGTTTCCCCGCAGCCTCCACCCTCATTCCTCGGGTTGTGATTGGCTGGAAGTTTCCCCCGCAGCCTCCACCCTCATTCCTCGGGTTGTGATTGGCTGATAGCAAAAGACCCACTCGAACAAAATAATTTTTTTTTTTTTTTTTATGTCTTATCAGTTTGGAAGTACCCTTATCAGTTTACATTAATTTATGTTTTGGCGATAAGATAACGAAATGACAGTCCTAAGGGAAAGTTTGTAAGATATTTAAAGATATAGATGAATCTATTAAGATAAATGGTTTCTTTGTATTAGTCATTAAATACAGTAGTTTGAAGCAATGGCCAATGACATTATTAATTGTGATACGTCAAGTTTATAGATTAACGTGGATGTTAATGATGAGATGATAGTGAAGATAACAGTAGTGATGCATAACGACAAAATTAGCAATCTAAATGGCCACCGAAAACACGAAATAGATGAAGGGTTTCTACATATTCATTTCACAATAAAATCAAATTAAGAAAAGAAAAAACGCTTGAATTTTGAATTTATTTTCATTCATTTAATGCGAATTAGATTTATATATATATATATATATATATATATATATATATATATATATATATATATATATATATATATGTATATATATGAATAGTTCAGCGTGGAATTGTCATTATTTTTAGTAAATATGGGAATTTCTGTTTTGCAGACTTGGAACATCAATTGAAAAGGATATTTATATTTATATTTCTCGCAGGTCCTTCTCCAAATTGATTAATATTGATAACGACTGATATGGTATGATATTAATTGTATATCTAATGAAATAACCTTTGACCTGACCCTTCAAGCTTGTATTCGTTTGTGGCCATGCTCTTCTTAGGTCGTGGAAGGAAGGAAGGAAAAGTAAAAAAAAAAGGCATTTTCGTCGTCCATTGATTTTTTATTTTTTTTTTAGAATTTTCCCCAATAAGCTCTTTATTATAAGACTATGAAAAATTATATTTTGGAATTACTCGATGTTTACGGGTTTTTTTTAGCATTTTATTTCTAAAATTTAGATGCTTGATCGTGTGGGAGAATTTGTTAAAGGTTTTTATATATTTATATATTCTCGTTTTAAAAGCTCTTGTATTATCCTTGCCAAAATAAGCATAACAGGTTTGGCTGGCTAGGTTTTTTTTACTAGAAAAATTTTAGAAACCTTGCCTAACTTATTTTAAACTAATTTTTTTTTCCAACATACCATAAAGATTTAAAATATTATATCCGTCTTGTACCACGTTATTAGAAGTTATTTTAAATGACTCCAAGAAAAAAATTTGAAAAAGGAGAAATTTTTATATTTAAATTTTTTTTTTCATATTTAATTTTAAGGAATTAACTGCCTTGCCTCTCATGGCCAACATGCAGTTTTAAGTGAGACTCACCAAGTCGTAAGCGAATTTAAAGGTCAAGTAAAAATGTGAGGTTAAATTTAAGGATTTTTAAAATTTTTAGGTTTTTTTTTCTCTTCACAATTATGACAATTAAAAAAACAGTTCTGGACCAACTCAAGTTTGGTTAGGATAAGTTTTGAGCGAAATTTAAAAGCCAATTTTAAGGAAATATTCCCCAAATTGGCGTCGCTTTTACACATTAGCATGATGTAAAGTGACATACGGGAGTTATAGAAGCATGTTTGTGGTTTACAACCTCTGTCATCTGTTGCAACGAAAAGGTTGTAGTTTTGAATTTGTTATATGAGCCCGCGCACGCGCGTGCACACACACACACACACACACACACACACACACACACACACACACACACACACTTGTGGGTGATATTCGCGCGTTTTAATTTGGCTTGTAAGATCTTGGTGGGTCATCCTGTTTAGCGATTACGATCAATCAAATCGAAATGATTGAAGGAATACCCGACATGTCTTCGTGGCTACAGGGAACATGTGTCGAGTGTCCTGTCTCCTCTAATGTCTCGGGTGACAGG